>NC_045549.1:59189684-59277184 GCF_009769535.1 Thamnophis elegans
ATGTCAGTGTGACTGATCTCTTGTGATTGATAAGAACCTTTTGAGTGCCTTACACAATGGTTTTCTTGTGCATTAATTGTCAAAGTGGTGAGAGGCATCCAGTACCTTGAAGACATTTTTGTCCGCAGGAATGCATATTTGTGGAATTCATCTTGAATAGTTAAAAAATGCTTAGTACAAAAAACCCCACAAACATCATTTTCTACACCAGTTTAAGATAAAGTTTGACTGACATACATAGCTAACATGGAAGTACTGTATTCTAACTGAAATTGTTGTATAAACAACACACCAATTTCTGCAGTCGTCGTTGTCAGTTCTCTTATTCATAATGACTCAAGCACACTTGACATCAATTGCATCAAGATGTGACATGTTTTATAAGAAAAAAAATAAAATTGAAAAAAAATATTTTTAGGTATTTTCACAGACAAACTGGCTTTTAAATAAATTTGCTTCCATTATGGGTGATGAAACAAGAATTTAAACTTTGGAGAAATGGAAAATTAACAACGAAAAAGATTTAGATATTAGCATCTGTTTTTCAAAGCCAAATATGTAAATGCTGGGGAATAAAATACAAAAATAAACATTCAAAAACGTTGTAATTTAATATTGTTCTTAAAATTTACTTAATATCTATTCTTTAACATTTGGTGTTAATATCAAATTACTTGCAAATGGTCAACATTTGAAATAAACTCTTTTCTATGGTTTTATTTGCAAGTAGTCCTGTTAATTTTGCTAGTTACAGTTTGATTATAATGGACTTAAAATGTAAAAGGATATTGTCAAGGTTGTTGGGGAATGTTCAGCTACTCTTAATCTCTGTGGTAAAATTGCTATATTTCATTTTGAACACAATCCATACTTCAAATGTGATTTGTTGCTTGGCTATCTACTTCCCAGCATAATGTCTTTTGATTCACATTCCATTGCTGTATACGTAAAGCAACTGATTCCAGTTTATTTTGATTTAAAGTAATGTGGGACCTTCGAAACTATTCTGATGGGATCTGAAAAAGGCAAATAGAGGCCAGACAAATTGTGTACTGAATGTTAAATGAGAAACTGAGATTAAGAATGTACCACATACAATTATCATAATCTCCATATCATAGAAAGATCTATAGTTAGTATAAGAACAGAAAGAGGAAGATTGATTTTGAGTTATTTCTACATTTTGCTGTTGATTCTTAAATTAAAAAGGAAAATATCCAGAGATATATATATATAAACAGTAAATATAAAGTTTTGGGTGATTAATTTTCTTTCAGAGAAGGGGGACAAAACCTTGACAATGTTCCTTTATGTTCATTTTCATAATAACCCTAAGTTTTGAAATAGAGTTCTGTATTTGTAATAATAAATGGATTTCAATTAATCATCTTTACAATGAGTGCTTTTCTAGTATTGTTTTAAGTAAGTTGGCCCACCTTTTCATTAGAACAATTTTAGGTACAACAGGTCTACTGGAAAAAAGAAATATTATTCTGTAAGAGTGGTGCTGCTATATTCTGAAAATGCAACAAGAGCTATTATCACAACTTTGTACACAGCCTTGTTATAAATGACTCAGATTTAACTAAAGAACTTTTTTCTGGGATTGCCCTTCTCCTTTAATGTGCATATATTTTAAAAAGTATTATGAAAAACCCTACACTGTAAATTTGACATAAATTTTAACCATCCCCCCTTTGGTAAATACTTACAGATCACATTCATATTCTTTAACCCACTTATTCCAAAACATCTTTCTGCACTTTTTAATGGTAAACCTTCCACTCAGAAGTGTGATGATACAATCTACAGCTGTCCTGTTCATATCTAAGCAGGAAAATGAATATTGTCCAGCTCAGCAACATATGCACACCATTCCCAATCAGTTTTCTTTGACAGAAACAATAATTTCACTCATGCATTCCAAGAAAATCTATGTTGATTATATCTTGGGCCTAATTCTCTTAAAATGTCATGTACAAATATTTCTTTGTCAAGCCTGAACTAATGTATATAAAG
Organism: Thamnophis elegans; assembly: GCF_009769535.1. Taxonomy (NCBI): domain Eukaryota; kingdom Metazoa; phylum Chordata; class Lepidosauria; order Squamata; family Natricidae; genus Thamnophis; species Thamnophis elegans. The sequence continues at coordinate 59,191,704 of NC_045549.1, forward strand.
AAAATATTGTAAAATTATATTTTCATGTTTTTATACCTACCAATAAGATGAGAATGCATACTGTATTGGTATTTCAATCTTCAAATTACCAATAATGTTGATTGGATAGTACACACCTCATTTTTAAAACAAGTTAACCATAATATCCATGTTACAACACACCAGTATATATTGCTATATAAGTATTCTGTGTACATTTAAGTGGAAAAAATAGTGATGAATGATGACAACTGTATTAAGGTTTTTTAAAGTTCATTTTATAGAGAACTCTTATGGAACAACTAAAATGTTTGTGGGCTAATTCTTGTGTAAATTTCAAAATTGTCCTTTATTGTACACTTTTGTTTATATGGTATGGTATTTTGATTTCTGCTTTGTTAAATGGGTATCAATACAAAGCTGGTCATACACTTTTAAAGGCTTCTAAAGCCAGGATTATTTCTAATTTTTCATTTGTACTTATATATAAAAATGCTTCTGATTTTATTTTTGAATCCAACACATGATGGCTTTTCTGAAGTGTTGTACAAATTTCAATCATATATAAACTTCATTCTTTTTTAAAAAGGCAAATACTTATTAAGTGATTTATTTAGAATTATTTATATTTTACTTTGACTTTTCCTAATTTTATTAAAGAGTTAAAACTGCTACTAAAGGAGAGATACTTTATCTTGAAAGGAATGTTTGCTAGTGGCAAAAATAAGAGCTAATTTTGCAGAAAAAAATAGATTACTGTAGGTACTCTATTCTAAAGCATCAAATCTGTAGAAATGGAGTAAGAATTTGTCCAGATATTAAATGTGGTCTAGAAATATAGAATGCCTGTAAACTGGACTAGTAGATTAAGCAGAGCTTCAGCTAGACAAAAATCCCATATAGATTTGCTGTTATTGGGGGTTTCTAAATGTTCAAAAATATTTCTGTTAGATTTACATATTTCAAACATACTGTTTCAATTTACTTAACATTATAAAAAGATGTTTTGTCCTCAAACGAATAAAGGTGATGTCAGTTCCAGGAAGAAATTAGGATGCTATTAATCCAGTTGAAAAAAATGATATTGTTCATTCTTTCTCTCTTTCTACACATGGAAACAAATATGCAAGCAATGACATTTACAATTAGACAATTCTTCTGTTCATCAGAATATATAAACAAGAGGCTCCTATTGTTATTATCAAATTCAACCAACTAATATTTTGTAGTCAATGGAATTACTAATATACATACATATTTGGTCTATGTACAGTGTTCATGCTAATAATCTCTGAGACAAGCTTGGGTAAATTTCAACTCCCCACTCAATTATTTCTGGGTGCTCATCAATGAACTGTAGGATATTCTATAGCTATGTAAATAATAGAATCCAGTAGGTCCTGTCAGGGTTTGCAGAAAATCTTTTACTGCTTGAAGCAAAGGAGTACTACAGCTTTCAAGCACACACCATCATGGGTATCAAGTATTTCACAGGCATTCATAATTCCCCTCCAATGAAAAGACAGTAAGAATACATTTGTAATCAATATTTTGCTTTTTTATAGCAACACATTGCTTTTATACCAAAAAGCTGATGCAATTGTTCTTTCCGCTTCCATCATGCTCCTGTTTCACATTCCACCCAGAAACAATTTCCCACCGAATATGAAACTCATCACTTCAGTTGGACATAGCAGTGACAGTGAAAAACCACTCCTTCATAATTCTTAAATTATGAACTAAACCTTTGCATACAACTTCTTCTGGTTATTTTAATCTTTTCCAATATGATGCTTCCTGTCTACATGATAAATTTCAACCTAAATCCAAGCTTCCAGCCAAAACTATTATTTGAACTAAGACTTGCCACAACACATTTACTGCTACTCCAGAATAAGCACATTAACATTTCATCCAGTGCTGAACTTCAAGAAGTTGAATTGTTTTGTTCCCATTAAATGTCAACAATTTTAAATACAAATATTGAAAAGTCCATGCAATTATCAATGCATATTAATTTGATAATAGCAGATAGCCTAAAGGTGACCAGAGATTATTTAGTTGCAGGTGTGAACAAAAATTAGCCCAAGTCACAATCTAGCAATGCTCTCTCTAAAGATATTCTATAAAGGGAGAAAGGTTAAAGAGCATTTGGTAGCCACAAGTTCAAGGCAGCTTAAGAGTATAGTTTTGGAGAAAGTTTATGATACTATTAGTGGATATTAATTTTTTCTGATAAAGTCAGAAAATTTGTTTAAGAGAAAAAGAGTGAATATAAATTAAATTGAATAATGATTGTCATCATGAATAATAAGTATGAATGATTCTTTTGGAAACTGATAGAAAAATAAAAAAAATGTTGTAATCTTAACATTGATGTAAAATATACACATCACAAATAGACAGGGAAGGCCAACTTTATTGCATTAAAATGTAATGTTATAAGAACAGAAAATAGAATTCTATTCTATTTTTCTTTCCTAATTGAAATTAGCAGAAGACAGCACAATTCTTACTGTATATGCTGCTCATATTCTTTGGCTACCTCAACTCAATGAAGTGAGATAGCTGGCTAAAAGGGGTCCTTCTCATTTGTGGCCCCACTGAGAGGATGCCTTCCACACAGTCACTGCTGCATTATTCGATTTCTTTTTTATTCATAAATATGGCACCCGTTTGGGTTGTCTATGAGGTATGGGCAGCACAGTTGTGCTAGTTCAATTTCTTTCTCCAAGACCAGTCCAACCAGTGTTAATAGGGAGCGAGAGGTCCAACCCTTGGCCAGTTTCTTCTGGCATGCTACAAGGCTTGATACTCTCTCCATTCCTTTTTAACATCTACATGAAGCCACTGGGTGAGATTGTCCATCACCATGGTTGATGTATCTGCAGTACGCTGACAATACTCAACTTTGTATTTCCATCCCTGGAGATCCAGGATGCTGTAGTTGCCCACTTGCGATGCCTGGAGGCTGTGAGGACCTCCCATAAGAGTCTAAAGGCTTCACTATGCTAGTTCACTTGGGCACTAATGGGGGAGTATAATAGTAGAGGTGGTTGATCAATTAACAACAGATGCCACCTCCACCCAATCCTGCTTCTGCCCTTCTCATCTTATAACTGGGCCGCTGTATTTGACTCTCTATAGTTTTTTATTTATGATTTTATCTTTGTGTAGTTTATATTTTTTTAATGATTGTATGGCGCCTCGAGTTACCCTGAGGTAATAAATTTTATAAATAAGTAAGTAAGTAATCCACTCTTTTTATTCAATTTATAAATATAATTGAGAAAACTAATGAAGAAAGCAAACAAATTTAAAATACCTTACATCCAAAGAATTAACCACAGGAGCCTTAAACCTAACTTGATTTTCTTTAAAATATTATTGATAAATATGAAAAGTCTTTATATCATGTTTATTATTTAGTATACATTGTTCTTTCCCTTTTATTTGTTATTATTTATTAGTTATGGGGTCGTTTTGCAGCTTTCTATATTTTTATGGACTTTTTCAAGTTTGTGATGTACCAATGATCATAATGATAATCCTGTAATGATATCTGTAACACCATCAAATATCCAAATCTGACTATCCCAGATCCTTGGGAAGGATGCAGTTGGTGGACAAAATGCCAATCCAGTCGGAACGCCTGTCTGACTGTGCAATGGATAATAATATTTTTTAAAATAGTAAATAACAATTCTATAATACTAGCAATAATAAGTGATAGATAATCTCTTAGATCTACTCAGAGTTGGACTCTCAAAAACATGGGCAAGTTCTCTAATTTGTGAGTTTGGCCAATGTTTATTAGATTTGGGTCCCTCCTGGGCTGTCAAGGCTTCCCATGAGTAAGTGGTGGCAATGGGTCCAATGACCAAAAAAGGCAATTGCTTTTGCCTCAGATGAGCCAGTGGTGCATTTGGTCCTCATGAAACTATGAGTTGACCAGCATTCCCTTTCTATGGAAGATGGTTGAAAAGATGGTCACTCAACAGTTGTAGAAGGATATTAAGAGAAGCAAATGATGTAGACCTGTTTTAGTTATTTCAGGCCAGGATGCAATGTGGTAGTATTTATAGAATCTATCTGGTGGGATCATTTTTGGCATGATCGCATCCAGCCTTGTGCTTCTTTATCTCTCAGTGGCTTTGAATACAAAATCATAATGATATTTTTATTGGAACATTTGTCATGTTTGGAGTTGGGGTACTGTATTAGTTTCTTCCTCTATGACCACTATCCAATGTTGATAGGAAGAAAAGCCACACACACATATCCTCAGTTGTGAATTGCTTCAGAGCCCAGTGCATTTCTTCTCCTGTTTCACATCAATATGCAATTGATGGATGAGGTCATGTTATCATAAGTATGCATATGAGAAAACATGAGCTCACTTCTAACATGACCAAGCGGCTATCATTGTTCTCTGTATCAAAGAACAATGCATTTGCATATGTGATTGTGCATAGAGTTGCCATTCCCTGTTCAAGACTGGTATACTATCTGTTGTGGCCCACCAGCAGCCAGCTGGCAACAGATTTGAACAATGAGGAGGTTGGGGAACATGGGCCAGTCCTGGAGTCTGGGGAAGGCTCTGGTGAGAGCTCTATGCCGGAGGCAGAGAGGGGGCCAGGGCCATATGCTAGTTATCAGTTGCCTTCCGAGTGAGGCAGATGAACAGCTGGAGTTTGTTCCCAGTGTGCACATGCACAGAGTTGGCAGACGAAGGGAACAGCTAAAGAACAGGGATCAACTTGGGAGTAAGGCCACAGTGGATGATGAATGGCCCCTCCCAGAGGAAATAAAAAGAGGAGCAAAAGGGGAGTGGAGTTTGCAGGAGGCAATTAGTTTGCTTAATTGATTCGTGACTCTCCGAGACGCCTTGCCAAGTTTTGTAAATTTTGTCATCTCTCCAAGCTAGATAAGGTCTGTGACTGTACATCCTCCCTTGAAAGACTTTGCTGGATATGAATGAGCAGAATTCACAGCAAATTAATAAAAGGGGTTTTTGTTTTGTGCTCCAGTGTTCTGCTCCTGGATGGAATGCACAAGCCTAGCGCTTTCTTTGTTCTACTTCAGGCTCACAAGAAGCCCTTCTACCACAGAGAAGACTCCCCTGTTCTAGTGGTTCCAAATGCCCTTCCTTCTCTCTTTCTCTTTCTCCTTACCCCACCCCAAGCTTATATATGTCTTATATATGTTTCTAAGCTAGTTATCTGTCTTCTTTACCTGAGAAGTTTCTTTTTCCTGCATTCTTCTCTCCCTCCCACTGCATGACATTTACCCTTTAGGGATTGGGCCAGATTAAACTATAACCTGAAGCCATCAGATCTTGGTAGAATTTCCTATCTCCTTCCCCAAACCTCTAACTTTCATTTCCAAGGTTTCTATCTCTTTCATCTTGCAATCTAGCCATTTAAGTTAATAATTATAATTTTTCTTGTCTTGTGTCAACTTCCCTGCAACCCTAAGGATTAAGCAACTATTTCACATTCAAACCAATCCCTTCCACCTTTCTCCTCTCATTTTTTTATCACGGTGCAACTGGGTATCATGTTATCCTTGAAAAAGCCCTTTTTTTGGCATATTTTTAAAATGTGTCATGTGGAATATTTAGTCCAGAAAATAAATATTTTGTTAATAAACCCAACAGAGGAAAATAAATCAAATGAATGAAAATAGCACTTCCCCCCTTGATTAATGGAACCTGTACTGTTCTATTTTCTATTTGCAGTTATTTGGCTTTCTTTGTGACTTCAGAGACATTTCTTGCAGGCTCATGGGAATTTACCCTCCTCAATTAGGTCTTGAACTAAAAGTAGATATATGGAAACTTTTCTTGCAATATATTCACCTTTCTTGGCTATTTTCAAGAAGGCGTCAAAGGGAACAACAACAAAATAGAATTGTCTTTTTTACTAGATATAGACAAGTGGATGGATTGGAAAGCAAAGTCACATATCTAGGAAACATATGTACTTTGGATGAGAATAGATCTCATTTTACTGTAATATTCTTCAATATTATCTGTGTTCATAAGTGTTCTTGTATCAATTTCCCCAAAGTCTTTGAAAACGGAATATATTACTACATTCAGTTATAACTGATTATATGGATGGCATAAACAAAATAATATATTAGTGTGGAGCTCTGGGTTGATAACCATGTAGTACTTATTCCTGACTAGATAATGGATTAGCAATACATATCCATGTTCATTGGGAACCATCTTGGGTAAAAATAAAGATTACATGTCAAAATATTCAAAAATTAAGCAGAACTTCTGGGCTTTTTTAAACAGTGATTCTATATTACTTTTCTTATCTTGGGTTTTACAGACACAAAAATATTTTTTATGGTGAAACTATACTTTAAAATTATTTAAAAGATATATGAATGTAAAGGTGCAGGTTTGAAAAAACTGTGTCTGAAAAAAATGCTTAGAATTTTAACCTACATGTTCAATTTTTTTTAAAAAAAAATAGTATCTGAAAATTAGATGGAAGAGACATGTGATTAAGTGCAAATGAAACTTAATACTGATACTGACTAGGTTAACTCAAACCCCAAAATGAGGTATGATACAACAATGACCCATAAAGCGTTTGGTACGTATCCTATATTGAGTCAGCTGGTTAGAAGATAGATGTGTTTCGTGGGCGTGGCTTGGTAGTCGTTTGGGAGTAGCCACCTTGTAAAATGTGGTGAAACTCATTTAACAATGCTTTTGCTTAGCAACCAAAATTTTGGGCTCAATTGTAATCATAAGTTCTCTCTCTCTCTCTCTCTCTCTCTCTCTCTCTCTTTCTTTCTTTCTTTCTTTCTTTCTTTTCTTCTTTCTTTCTTGTGTCTCTCTCACACTCTTTCTTTCTTTGCTTCCTTCCTTTCTTTTTTCCTTCCTTCCTTCCTTTCTTTCTTGTGTCTCTCTCCCTCTTTTTCTTTCTTTCTTTCTTTCCTACCTTCCTTCCTCTTCCTCTTTCTTCCTTTCTTCTTTTCTATGTTTCTCTCCCCCACTTCCTTCCTTCCTTCCTCCCTTCCTCCCTTCCTTCCTGTGTCTCTTTCTCAAACTTTCTTTCTCTTTTCTTCTCTTTCTTTCTTTCTTTCTTTCTTTCTTTCTTTCTTTCTTTTTCTCTTTCTATCTTTGTCTCTCTCTTTTTTCCTCTCTCTCCCTTCCTTCCTTTCTTTCTTTCTCTCTTACTCATTCTCTTTCTTTCTCCCCCTCCCCCCACATACCTTCCAGGTGGCAAAAATTTCTGTTTTGCCAGCTGGGAGGCTGGCAAAGAAGCCTCATTTTCCCTGCCGCCCACAGCTCTCAGAGGAAGGAGGCAGGGAAGCGAGCCCCGGGCTTCATCTCTGCCTCCTTCCTTGAGAGCTGGCTTCAGGGACATCCAGCCTATCCTGCCACTGCGCCTTCACTCGCCTTCCACTGGGAGGCTCTGCTGGCAGGGTGCATCCCATTTCGCCTCCTGAGAGAAGCTCAGGAGAGATGCCATGATCATCCCGAGGAGGATGCTGGACACCAGGGGTGGCTGTAGTGCCAGATGCTGCTGCTGCTTTCAGTAACGCAGGCTATTAAGTTGTAGGCACACCGATTCCAATAGCTGCATTTTCCCTTGAAACTTGCTGTCCTGGCAACCCGAAGCGGACATTTTCCCAGCAGCATCTCAGGCGGTCTCACCCTTATCCGGGAGGGAGTAAGGATGGCTGGGCACAGTTTGGCATCTCCTGGCTTCCCTCAAATTATCAGGTGGCCTCACATGCCTGCTTGCTCGCGTGGCCTGCATGCTTCCAGCGGGAATGGGAGGAATGGCCCTTCCCCAAAGATGGTCTCACCCACTCCAGACCAACTTGTGTAAGACAAGACAGGCAGGCAGGCGGGCGGATAACTCTGCCTGGGAAAATGTAGAAGGTGTGGAATCAGCTCTACCTGAAGGCAAAAAGGCTTGGAGCTCCCCCCGCGCACCCACCAGCCAAAACCTCCCAGGAGGCTTCTGCTGGTGGGAGAGCAGGGGGGGCTCTGAGCCTTCTGGCCTTCAGGCAGAGCTGATTCTGTACCATCTACATTTTCCTGGGCAGAGTCACGTGCCCACCAGTCTGCCTGTTTTGTCTTACACAAGTTGGCCAGCCGAGGGCGTCCTGCCTTTCCTGAGCAGCCAGCAGCTGCAAGAGGCGCTAAGGGTAGGCAGGCAGGCCATAGCTCGAGGACCAATTTGCACTGCAGAGACAAAATGCCAGCCTTCGGGTTGCAAAGGTGAGGGGCGCTCGCCCACCTTTTCTTGGCTTCGTGTGGGGGCGCCCAATGAGCCAAACAATTAAGCATGAATAGTTGGGCTCCTCCTCCCTTTCCCCACTTCATTGGCCGTGGGTGTGAGGGAGTCACTGTGGGCAGACTCGAGCCTTGCTCTTGAGGAAGGAGGCACAGTTGAGGCCTGGGACTCACTTCCCTGCCTCCTTCCTCTGAGAGCTGTGGGTGGCGGGTTGCCACCTGTTGCAGGTGCCCAGGGCAGCCTTGACCCCCATCTCCCTGCTGCTTCCAGGCCCATGCAACTTCACCACCAGCCCACCAACCTGGGGATGCTCCCAGTTCTGCTGGGTGGCCACTCCTTCATGCTCCGTTGCCAGCTGCAGTTGGGCTTTTGGTGACCCCACTTTTTCCTGGTGCCCCTTCCTGGCTGGGAAATGCTTCAGGACAACCCCGTCACCTGGCCAGGCATTGGGTCGGTCAGCAGCCCATGCACCGCCACCATGTGACCTTTATAAACGGAAATTAACCAACGTCTTTTAAATTTTCCATTTCAATAAGAATTTTTCTAAAACTTCTTAAATTCTCATTGAAATTGAAAGTTTAAAAGAAGATGGTTAATTTCTGTTTATAAATTGACAGACAGCCGGGAAAGCATCCCCAGGAGCTGAGCGGGCCAAGTGTGGTTTCGGAGGCTTAAATGGAAGCTGCCCCCGGAGCTTCGTATAATCCTCGACTTCCGGTCCTTCCGACACGTCCTAAAAAGTTGCCTTTTCCAGCAAGCCAGCCTGGCCTGAACAAAAGCAAAATAAATTATTGATTATTGTTAATTTTAATTGATTTTTTTTAAATGTTATTTTTAATCTTAATTGGGTTTGTTTTTTGGATATTCTATCTAATTTTTTTTTAACTTTTGTAATATGTGTTTTTTTTAATGTTGTACGCCACCCTGAGTCCTTGAGAGAATCCAATAAACCAACCAACCAACCAACTTCCAGGTGCCCCCTCCCCTTCTTGCCGGACTTTTGGAGCTTCCTCCCAACCGCTTCCCCCACCTCGGTTTCCCAAGGTCAGGAGAATATGCCTGAGGGCACTTCACTTCACTGTGATCCGAGGGATGTTCTTGTCTTGGTAGGACATCTTCCCCTCGAGGCTGTGCCTGCAGTGCAGGAAGGAGAGCAGTGGAGGCAAAGCAGCCTTTCTGGGCTCATCTGAAGAAATCCATCTCCCTCTCCCCTTCCTTCTCTTTAAGAAGCGGTTTCCAAAGTCCTGGTTTTGCAAGGCGCTTGTCAAAGAGAAGGAAGCTCAGGCTTCTTCCAACAGCTGAGTCCTGCTCTAGCAAGGGAAGTGGGTGGGTGGGGCAAGCATGGTGTGGACAGCCGGAGCGAGAGAGAGAGAGAGCAGCAAGCGGGCGAAGGCAAAGCGGCCTTTCTGGGCTCATCTGAAGAAGTCCATCTCCCTCCCCCCTCTTCCTTCTCTTTGAGAAGCGGTTTGCAAAGTCCTGGTTTTGCAAGGTGCTTGTCAAAGAGAAGGAAGCATGGGCTTCTTCCAACAGCTGAGTCCTGCTCTGGCAAAGGAAGTGGGTCATCGGGGCAAGCATGGTGCGGACAGCCGGGGCGAGAGAGAGAAAGAGAGAGCAGCCAGCGGGCAGATGGGGGGAGCGAGCGGTGGGGGGTCAGGCCAGGGGAGGGACCATTCTGGTACGGGGCCACCAGTACGCAAATACATGCTGGATTTCTGGCACTGGTACGCACGCACTGGACCGTACCCCCTGAAACCCACCTCTGATGTACATTACAATCTGGCTTGCACTTGAGAACACATCGTTTTGGAACTTGCTGATCATGACTCCTTGGATACTATTAGACTTGCAAGAGCCGAGGTGGCGCAGTGGCTAGGGTGCAGTATTGCAGGCCACTTCAGCTGACTGTTATCTGCAGTTCAGCGGTTCTAATCTCACCGGCTCAAGGTTGACTCAGCCTTCCATCCTTCCGAGGTGAGTGAAATGAGAACCCAGACTGTGGGGACGATATGCTGACTCTGTAAACCGCTTAGAGAGGGCTGAAAGCCCTATGAAGCGGTATATAAGTCTAACTGCTATTGCTATAACTTCAAGAACTGACATACTACAGTTGGCAACCACTAGTGAATAAAGTCATTTGGAAAGAAATGAATTTATGCAGTATGGAAGGAGATTTATAAAATGACTCTAATGGAACTGGTCAAGCTATGCAGCAGGAATAGCAATCACCCGCTGATATGAAATTCGGTGAAATAAACTCTATTAGAAATGCTGAGCTCTGGATTATAAAAGTTATAGAGGCACAGATTATGAAATATAAAGCGTTCCTTTATTATAAAAAAGCTCGCTTCATAAATATTGAGAACATCCTGAGGATAAATAAAAACCCTTTAACCAAAATAACATTTTATCTTCAGTTTTATAAATAGTGATTATTTGGAGAGGGGAAAGAAACCAACATAGTCTTGAATAATATGTGCTCATTTGAAAGGACAAATTAGATTTTAAAGAAAAAAGTGAATGAAATTAATTCACCTTGAAAAGAATACAATGAATCATATACACCTCAATTGACTGAACTGCTGGCAGATTTCCTAAGCTGAAACATACTAGCAATTTTCCTACTTTGACAAATTACTGCCAATCGGTTCCCCTCTGATGATTAAACACAATTCTATTCACTTGAAAAAGTTTCACAGAATATGATCTAAAGGAATAGACAAAATCAAAAGTCCTGGTAAAATGAAAGGAAATTTAACAATAGTGTCTAATCAACTGCATCAACTAGAGAAAAATGATATGATAAAAGGGTACAAAAAAATAACTTAAAAGTTCTTTCCACTCAGATTTCAGAAATAGTACTGAAAGTTTGATATCTTTATGTTAGTGGAGATCAGAGGCCTCCATAGTTCATAGGCACTGAAGATCATAGGAAACTTTCTTTCTTTCTTTTTCTTTCTTTTTCTTTCTTTCTTTCTTTTAGTTAGTTAGTTTTATAGAATGCTCAATTTTTCTTTCTTTTTCTTTCTTTCTTTTAGTTAGTTTTATAGAATGCTCAATTTGCAACAACTCTGGACAGCTTATAATTTAAAAAAACACAAAATAAAAATCACATTAATCCCATCCAATAGGGATCAACACCGATGTGCCCCAAAGACTGGGAGAATAATTTCTTAAATGGCACCATAGTGGTAGATAATTGATTCTATCACAATCTTTTTAACATTGACTGACAAAAACTTTCCTTTTAGGAAGGAGTCTTCCTAGCTAATTGAAGTTTCAGGGACAGAGGATTTTTTTTTTTTTTTTTACTTTATTTGTATGCTTTTCCCTGAGGGGACTCAGGGCGGTTTCTGCAAAGAAACCATGTGCGCTGCCATTGAGATACAGAATGTCTTGTTGCTGCTGTCAAAGTATTGGACACTGCACAGTATAAATAGAAATGCATATTTCTGTAGAGAACAGAATTAAAGACGTACAAAGAGAAGTAGAAAAATAATTTTGTCCTTGTCTTCTAGTTTAATTAATAATTTCAAACCCAAGATACTTATTCTCTTTGCAAGGAAAGTATTGACAGGAAAATAAATAACTCTTACTGTCTGCATGGAAAATTGGAATAAAACTTAGAAATGCTTTAAGAAATACGGATATGTTGCCTGCCAAAAATTAGAGCTATTAAACTTTCAAAAATCCCAACTAGATGGCCAGTCAAGGATGCAGAATATAGTTGCACCAAAGACAAATTCCTTGTGTGTCCAATCACACTTGGCCAATAAAGAATTCTATTCTATTCTATTCTATTCTATGATATACAAAGTGCTACAAATGTAACCAACTTGTTTTAAGAAAGAATACAATGTCATACTAACAATCCAATAAAGGAAGAAATATGTTGTACACAAACACACACACACACACACACTTTGGAGGGTGACTCCTGAGAAGGGAAGGATTAGGCCACCCACCCATTTCCTGTCATTTCTTCCAAAAATACCATACAGCAAAATGCCTAGAACCCTCTCTTCAAGTCTAATAAATGTATAGAATAAATGTGTGCTATAATATTTTTCAGAAACAAGATGCAGTTAATGAAGAAAAGAGTTCTGTTCTTTGATTGCATGCTGTCAAATAAGGTTCCATTTCATGTAAATGAGATTTTTCATGGAAGCCAGTTGCCTTTTGTAAAGGATTTTGGTAGGGGAAATGGAGAGAAAGACAGAGGCATAAGAAAGAAAGTGTGGAAAAGAAGGGTGAAAAAAAAAAGAAAGACAAGAGAATGGCACAGAAAAAGAAAAGAATTCATTAGTGCTGTCCCCAGATATTCCTACCCTCATTCTTAACCTACTATAATTCTGACCTGTTTAGCTCCTAATTCTAAAACATCTGCCCTTAGGGAAAAAATGAGGTTTCTATTCCTGTCCTAAATTTTCTCCACAGTATGGCGTCTAATGATGCAGTAATCTAGTCAAACCAATCCTTATTTTTTACAGAAGGTAAAGAGACACTCTATATTAGTGATGGCTAACCTTTTTCTAAAGGTGTGCCAAAACTGTGTGTACATGTGCCCACCCACCGGCGCATGTGCAAGTGACCTCCCCACATGCACATGTGTGAATGACCCCCCACTGCGCATGCACGAGTGACCTCCCAACCGCGCATACGCAAGCGACCCTTGCGTGTGTGTGTGTGAACTTTCACCCTCCCCAGGCTTCAGAGGCTTTCCTGGAGCTATAGGTGTGGTTGGGGGGACCACGGACACGGGAGTGGGCCAGAGCATTACGGTCGTAACGGGGAGGGGCAGATATGGCGGGGACTTTAGGGCTGGCCATTACCGGGGAAGGAGGGCTCGCTACATCACAGAGATCCCTCCTTCCGGCTCTATGAGTCCCACTCCGAGGCCAGATGGCACGAGTAATCAGGACCCTGGTCTCAGGCTGTTGTCGCTAAATGCCAGGTCTGTAGTTCACAAGGCTCCCCTCGTCCGGGACTTAATTTTAGACGAGGGGGCAGACCTGGCATGTATTACTGAAACCTAGCTGGGCCCGGAGGGAGGAGTCCCCCTCGTAGAGATGTGCCCAGAAGGATTTCAGGTGCTTCATCAGCCGAGAGCTCAGGGAAGGGGTGGCGGTGTGGCTATTGTTATCCAGGAGTCTTTAGCACCTCGTAGGATCCCTGCTCCGGAGCTTGTCAGGTGTGAGTCCCTGCTGGTGAAGTTGGACCTCAAGGGTCAAGTAGGTTTGCTGTTAACGTACCTGCCTCCCAACAGCGTTGCAGCAGCCCTCCCCTCGCTCCTCGAGTCGGTAGCCGAGCTAGCAATTGAGTTCCCCAGGCTTATGGTCCTGGGGGATTTCAATTTGCCTTCGCTCGGTGAACACTCTGATGGGGCGCAGGAGTTCATGGATTCCATGACAGCCATGGGCTTGACCCAGGTAATTTGGGGCCCAACCCACTCTGCGGGTCACATGCTTGACCTCGTATTCCTCTCGGAGCAGTGGACTTGTGATCTTGGTCTGAGGGGTAATGAGATCATACCCCTCTCGTGGTCAGACCACTGCCTACTGAGGCTTGACTTCCGGAGACCAAACCCCCACTGTAGGGAGGAGGAACCGACCAGGTGGTTCCGCCCCAGGCGACTTATGGACCCCTTGAGGTTCCAGACGGAGCTTGGGGTTATTCCTGATACTCTCGCTCACAGTCCGGTGGAGACTCTGGTTGCTGCCTGGCACTTGGCAGCATCGGAGTCCCTTGACCGGATTGCGCCACTACGGCCACTCCGCGGTGGCGGATCCCGGAGGCCTCCTTGGTTCACCGAGGAGCTCCGGGAGAGGAAGCGCCGGAGGAGACGCCTAGAGCACCTATGGAGGTCCGATAAATCCGAATCGAACCGAGCACTCTTAACAACTTGCACCAAGGAGTACATCAGGGCACTTAGGACAGCAAAAAGATCATATATTGCCACCTTGGTTGCGTCCGCTGAGTCTCGCCCAGCCGCCCTGTTTAGGATAACCCGTTCCCTCCTAAATAGGAGGGATACGGGGGACCCCTTGCAGGGTAGGGCTGAAGACTATGTCCAGTTCTTAGCGGACAAAGTTGCTCGGTTTCGGTCGGATTTGGACTCCACCTTTGCAGACCCAGCCGAGGCACAGGCGGATAATTTGGCAGACCATCACTGGGTTGAGTTTCAGGATGTTGCCCCCGGGGACGTGGACAAGGCCATGAGAGCTGTGAGTGCCTCCACTTGTGTACTGGACCTGTGTCCCTCCTGGCTGGTTGCCAACAGCGGTGAGGTGACACGGGGCTGGATCCAGGCGGTTGTTACCGCCTCCCTTCGGGAGGGGCACTTCCCCGCCGCACTTAAAGCGGCGGTGGTGAGACCCCTCCTGAAGAAACCATCTTTGGATCCAGCCGTTCTTAACCATTACCGTCCAGTCTCCAACCTCCCCTTTGTTGGGAAGGTTGTTGAGAAGGTGGTGGCCTCCCAGCTTCAGCGGTCCTTGGAGGAAGCCAGTTACCTTGACCCATTCGAGTCCGGCTTCAGGCCTGGTTACAGCACAGAAACCGCTTTGATCGCATTGACCGATGATCTCTGGAGAGCCAGGGATGGAGGCCATGCCTCCATCTTGGTTCTCCTTGACCTCTCGGCGGCTTTCGATACCATCGACCATGGTATCCTTCTGCGACGACTGCGGGAGGTGGGGGTGGGAGGCACTGTTCTGCAGTGGTTCTCCTCCTACCTCTCGGACAGGTCGCAGTCGGTGTTGGTTGGGGAGCAGAGATCGATCCCTAGGCCCCTAACATATGGGGTGCCGCAGGGGTCGGTCTTGTCCCCCCTACTATTTAACATCTACATGAAACCGCTGGGCGAGATCATTCGGAGGCATGGGATAAGATACCACCAATACGCGGACGATACGCAGTTGTATCTGTCCGCCCCGTGCCAACTCAATGAAGCGGTGGACGTGATGAACCGGGGTCTCGAAGCCGTTAGGGACTGGATGAGGGCTAACAAGCTTGTACTCAACCCGGAAAAGACCGAGTGGCTGTTGTGTTTTCCTCCCAATAATTTGGCTAGTGTTCCATCACTCAGGCTGGGGGGCCAAATATTATACCCCTCAGACAGGGTTCGCAACTTGGGAGTCCTTCTGGACCCACAGCTGACCTTTGATTACCATCTGTCGGCTGTGACCAGGGGGGCATTTGCCCAGGTTCACCTGGTGCGCCAGTTGCGACCCTACCTGAACCGGGAGGCTCTCACAACAGTCACTCGTGCCCTTGTGACCTCTAGGCTGGAATACTGCAACGTGCTCTACATGGGGCTGCCCTTGAAGAGCATCCGGCGACTTCAGCTAGTCCAGAATGCGGCCGCGTGAGTGATTGTGGGTGCACCTCGGTTTGCCCACATAACACCTATCCTCCGCGAGCTGCGCTGGCTACCTGTTGATCTCCGGGTACGCTTCAAGGTGCTACTTACCACCCATAAAGCCCTTCATGGTAGTGGATCTGGGTACTTGAGAGACCGCCTTCTGCAAATTACCTCCTCGCGACCTATAAGATCTCACAGATTAGGCCTCCTCCGAGTTCCATCTGCCAGTCAGTGTCGACTGGCAACTACGCGGAGGAGAGCCTTTTCAGTAGTAGCTCCGACCCTTTGGAACGATCTCCCCGTGGAGATTCGTACCCTCACCACCCTTCAGACCTTCCGCACAGCCCTCAAGATCTGGCTATCCCGCCAGGCCTGGGGTTAAAGATTATAATCCGTCCCCACCCGAATGATGAATGTTGCTCTATTTTTAATTATGTATGTTTTATACGTCATTGTATGTATCCCCTCCCACATAAGTTGTAAGCCGCCCCGAGTCCCCTCAGGGAAAAGGGCGGCCTATAAATAAACTTATACTATACTATACTACTATACTCCTGAAGCCTGGGGAGGGTGAAGATCAGTTGCCTGGCACGTGCATGCACGCTGAAGCTGAGGGCTGCGTGCCGGCAAATATGGCTCCGCGTGCCACCTGTGGCACTCGTGCCACCGGTTCGCCATCACGACTCTATATAAACCAGAATGCGTAATCATATTTCTTAAGTATTTTTCATTCATGAATATGATGATTCAGTTATAAAGTGATATGTACCTCTTATCAGTTTTATCTGTAAGGGAAAAGAAGCAAAAATGCATACATACTGTCTATCCACACAACAGGTAAGCACAATAACCTTTCCCAATGTTCCTTCAATATTGCTGTTATATTATTCCAGAATATCCATTCTTTTGAAAACTACCAGCATTTTGCCCAAGGAAGCTTTTATCTAAATTCACATATTTGTAGTATAGAAATGAAATTGGGATACCTGAAGATTTATAAATCAGACCTTTTTTAAATTTCTAACGTCAAATGCATGTAAAAAGGCAAACAGTGGAGTTTCTCAACATCTTAAGAGAAGAGATACAGTCATAGGAATCCAAACTTATTCAAAACAACACGGGAAAAAATGGATGTGATTTAGTATCTTGGTTTCTTCATACGCCAACATTACTCAGTTTGGTAAAATAAGCCAGCTGCCTAGATATCTGTAATTTCATCAGAATGGATTTTTTTTTTATCAGCTTCTTCCTCTCATCATTCCTTCATAGTTCATGCAGAATCCAGGGAATGAATCACTTAGATACAGAAGAGACTGGTGGGTGGTACTAGCTACCGGCTCTGACTGTTGCTATGGCAAATTGGCTGCTGGTGAATAAAATTCAAGCCCCCTTAGAGGCATTTCCACCACCACTTCTAGATTCATACTCTTTTAGGGAAAACCCTTCACATCCCCTGAACTGATTCTTGCAAGAATCCAACCATCTAAGGATATGAATTTTTAGCAAAGACTTGGGTGATTATACACCATCTTCATTAAGTACAATTATGTGCCATGCCATTGTAAATCCATTTTGCAACTGATTAGTAAATATGAATAGTTGAAATCAATAAAGCTGGACTAATTTCCCATCAGAGCTGTCCTTCAAATATCGTAGGTTCAAGTATTCATGAGTATGGTGTTAATTTACCCCTCTTCCCCGGGAAAATGGTAGACAGGTGAATCCTCGACTTATGACTGCAACTGGGACCAGAACTTCTGTTGCTAAGCAAGATGGCTATTAAGTGAGACACCCCTCATTGTACGATCTTATTTGCCCCTGTTGTTAAATGAATCGATGTAGTTGGTAAGGGAATCACATAGGGGGATTTAGTTTAAGAAAGCTGGAGTTGTATCAACCTTTCAATTTAATCCATGCTTAAAATGTTTGGTTCTAAGGTTACTTCTTTATAGGAGTATTATATGGATAATGATAATATGCAGATGATTCAAGCTTTGTAAATAAAATGTGCAGCACTATGCAGCATAGTTTGTGAATTAATGAAGGCAAAAATAATAAAATAAAGCTTACAGTGCAGGTTCAGGTTAAGTAGAGAAGCATTGCATATCACAGAAGCTGACTTGCCACTCTTGATTGATTTGATTGATTTGATTACATTTATATGCCGCCCTTTTCCCCAATTGTGAGCCAGGGCGGCTCACAATTCAAATCAGGGAAGGGGGGTACAGACAGGAAATAAAAAGACGAAACATAACAATACATAATTTAAAAACACACAACAGTCATACCATTCGAGGCGGGGGGCAACAGCTCTTTAGCCCCAGGCCTGTCGGAACAGCCAGGTTTTAAGGGCTTTGCGGAAGGCCTGGAGGGTGGTGAGGGTACGAATCTCCACGGGGAGCTCGTTCCAGAGGGTCGGAGCAGCCACAGAGAAGGCTCTCCTCCGGGTAGTCGCCAGTCGGCATTGGCCGGCGGATGGAATTCGGAGGAGGCCTAATCTGTGGGATCTAATCGGTCTGTTGGAGGTAATTGGCAGCAGGCGGTCTCTCAAGTACCCAGGTCCAATACCATGAAGGGCTTTATAAATGACGACTAGCGCCTTGAAGCGTATCCGAAGACCAATAGGCAGCCAGTGCAGCTCGCGGAGGATAGGTGTTATGTGGGTGAACCGAGGTGCACCCACGATCGCTCGCGCGGCTGCATTCTGGACCTGTCTACCATTACCTCCTTCTGTCACAGGTGTCAATATACTATATATCACAGGAGAAGGCAATTGGGAGGGATCGTGGGAGGAAGTCAAAAGCAGAAATATGACAGCTGCTTTTGAGCCACGGTTGATTGTAGGCAATTCCTGAAGCACACACAGAGAGATACTTTTTAAAAGGGAAAATATATTGTGGAAATAGATAAAGTGCTTGGTGCAAAAAATTGATGTGATCATCAGAGGGCAGTTGAAGTTACACTGCAACTTAATGAAGGTATGGAGAAGACACCATCCATACCCCCATTTGCAAGTAGCTTTGTGTGAGATCGCTTAAATCAAGATAACTTTTGTTTCATGTCTTTGTTCCATTGGGCCACAGATGGAAGGTTCTTAATTCAAGCCAAGTGAACAGAATTTCTAAATTGGATAACAAACTAATCTCAGTTTGTTTAGTGAACTGTGAAATGTGAAAGTTGCGGTACCAGTAGTTTCAGAACAGGACATAACTTTATGTATCCCCTTCAACTGAATGCTTGCCCCATATACTTCAGGCAGAAAATATTTGTGCTTACATGCTTACAAAATATTTGTACTTACATTTGTGCATGCATACACAGGGCTAAGCGGAACAGCTACATGTACCTTTTCTTTTCAAGATGTTTACTGGCATCAAATATACAACAATTGGTATGACATCTATATGTAGAATAGAAAGCTGACTCTCAAACTGCACATGAGCTTATGCACAATGTATACCTTCAGCATCAAGTTTGTATATGTAATTATGTATTTTAATTGCTATTGTTCTTTAATTTATCCTGAGCTCCACCTGGTGGCCAAACTCAAATCTCTATTGCGACCCAGCCATTTAAGAGTCGTCTTCCCAGCATCTCTCATTCCAAAAAGAAGTATCCTTCTGGGAAGCCAGACTCCATTTCCTTTATTGTTTGAAGGAAAAAGAAGCACCAGGAAAAATTCAGCCTAATCCATGGCACATGTTCATCTGAGGCCAAAATCCACAACCCATACACACAGCATCCCTAGTGAGATTTAGATTTATCTGTATTGTTAATTGTAATGCTCACCAGCAACTCAGCACTGCTTATTTTGTATTTAGGTTCTTGTTGGATGTGTTTCTATTTTTCCCAGTTTTACCAGCTTGTTCCTTTAATAAAGCATCCAGATCTGTGTATACCAGGGGTAGTCAACCTTTTTATACCTACCGCCCACTTTTATATCTCTGTTAGTAGTAAAATTTTCTAACCGCCCACCGGTTCCACAGTAATGGTGATTTATAAAGTAGGGAAGTAACTTTATAAAATTTATAAAGCAGAGTTACAGCAAACCCTACCGCCCACCATGAAAGCTGGAACGCCCACTAGTGGGCAGTAGGGACCAGGTTGACTACCACTGGTAATTCATAATTCGTAATTTAATAAACTTATATGCCGGCCAATCCCGTGGGACTCCGGGCGGCTTACAAATACAAAGATAAAACAAAAAAAATAGGGGAAAGACGAGAACAATTTAAAAGGAACACACCATACACTCGACTTAGCTGGGGGCTGGACCTCATTCATGGGTCAGCCCCAGGCCTGCTGGAACAGCCAGGTTTTGGTGGCTTTTTGGAAGGCCACGAGAGTGGGAAGGGTCTGGATCACTGCGGGAAGATCGTTCCACAGGGCCGGAGCAGCTACAGAAAAGGCTCTCCCCCGAGGGGCCGCCAGCCAGCATTGTCTGGTCGACGGCACCTGGAGGAGGCCCAGCCTGTGAGTTCTTATCGGCCGTTGGGAGGTATGTAGCAGGAGGCGGTCTCGCAGATATCCAGGTCCAAGGCCATGTAGGGCTTTAAAGGTAATAACCAGCACCTTGAAGCACATCCGGAGACCAATAGGGAGCCAGTGCAGCTCGCGGAGGATGGGTGTAACATGGGTGTATTGAGGTACACCCGATATCGCTCGCGTGGCTGTATTCTGGACCAACTGGTGTATACAGTCTGTTTAATTGGAGGATAGGTGGGCTTAGCTACATGTCAAGTTGCACCCAGAGTAATGTATAGCAAGGACAGAACAGTGAAACAGCAGTTGACCAGCAAGAGGGATCCAGGATGACAACTATACAGAGGCCTGCTACTCTGCCAATGCAGTTACCTGCATACGGCCGAACAGCAGTCTCTACACAGTCAAGCACCTCCAGAAGATCCCATGTCACAGAGCTGGACATCTTCATAAAGACAAGGTCTCAATCTTTAATTCTTCCAAATAGTCATCAGTAAGTAATGCACTGGCAAAGGCTGAAGGAGCAAAAACTGAGCAAGAAATGGAAATGGAAATGAAATAAAGAGAGATAGAGCACAGTTCGAGGCATCCCTGGAAACAGACAGTAAGTCTGTAGAGAAAGAAATAGCAGCTGTCACAGCTGAAGTTAAAGCCCTAGAAAAAACTGTATATTCTGACAACGAAAACAGGAAATTCAGCAACGTACTTGGGCCAGAAGCTTAACTTCAAGATCCTCTGCAACACACTTCAGAGTATGTCTAACAGCACTCCGGGCCAAGCAGCAATGCTCACCTAGACAGAAAAGACAACCTGCCAGAAGCAAGCCAGAGATGCTACTCAGCACCACTACAAGCCAATGCTAAGCCCCGAGTCTACAAATGAGAGTTCCAAGCAATGCTGATGACAGCACCTCCACCTTCACCCAAGGTACCGATCCTTCAAATTATCATAAAGGATCAGCCTTTGTGTCGAGCAGCATAGAAAGGACCAGCTGAAACCAGAGACTCCTAAAAGGTATGATTACAGAACACCTTTTCACCACAGCAATGGGCAGTCAGCTAATTAAGCCACCATAGACTTTGTCAAGTTCCTTGCATGACATAAGTTAGTCACACAAGGTCTTGAAAGGTTTAATGATCATCCTAAAAGCTATAGAGCTGGCGATCTTCTTTCCAAAATGCTATCAGAGGCTAAGATGTGTCATGCAGTGAAGAGATAAACTTAGTAGTTAAATGGCGTAGACTTTGTATCTGCTGAGCATGCAAAATGAATCAGGACAATAAATATAAACTACCCTGAAACAGGCCTTAAAATGATCTGGGACAGACTTGATGAAGGCTGTGGCTCAGCAGAAGCAGTGGAAAACGCACTGTTCAAAAAGACTCCATAGCTTTCCCAAAATACCTAACAGAGCCTACTAGAAACTTAGGGAACTTAGCAATTTACTGATGGAACCTCAAGTAGCTAACTCAGAAGGGGACTTGCAAGGACTTGCATTCTTGAAAACAGCCAGCGGTATCAACTCCATTGTACAAAAGTTACCCTAATACTTGCAAGAGCAGTGGATTACACATGGCTCCAATACAAAAGAAAATACAATGTTCCATTTCCTCCCCTTCTCTGTTTTTGTGGACTTCATGTGCTAACAAGCTAAAACAAGAAATAATTCTATCTTATACATTTTATTGTCATGTGATGCTCCTTCAGAACATAATCCTCGCAAGCTTTCAGTAGCAGTCCACAAAACTAACATGACTCCTCCAGATTCTTTTCACCGACCTGTCAACTCTTCTCACATAGAAACTGAGATCCGAGATCTTGGTAAACAGTGTCCTCTACACCAGATGCTACATCCTCTCCTAAAATGCAGAGCCCTCAGAGAGAAGTACATCAAAGACTGCAAAGCTTTCCTTAAAGAAAACATTTGCCACAAGTGCTGTTCATCAGCACCTTACTTTGCCAAAGACTGTAAGGTCAGTGTAAAATGCAGATAATGTGGCAACACAACAAAGCATCCAGGGCTTTATAACACACTGCTACAACCACAACAGAAACAAATTCAAAATGCACAGAACTCAGTAAAAAGAATGTAGGCAGCAGGTTTCTGATCCAAAATCTGTTTAGTCAGAATCTACCCAGCAGGTCAAAAGGACAAAACCATTAAAGCTTTATGCTATTCTAGATGATCAAAGTAACAGGTCTCTAGCCACCTCAACCTTGTTTGATGTCTTTCCCATTAAAGGCTCCATATTCCTTAAAAACCTGTGGAATTGTGGAGATGGTGGGGAGAAGAGCATCTGGTTACCAAGTCGAGTCAGTAGATGGGAAAATGTGCCTTGACTTTACCAACTCTTATTGAATGCAACCAGACCCCTGACCATAGATCTGAAATCTCTACACCAGATGCAGCGAATCATCACCCACATTTGAATCGCATAGTGCATCTGATACCAGAGCTCGATCCTCAAGTTTGGATAGTCTTGCTCCCAGTGAGAGACATCTTAGGAGTCCACAAAGCAAGAGCTCAGATCAGTGGTCGCTACAATGCTCTGTATAGTCAGTAATTAGACCTAGGATGTGTCATTATAGGAGATGTCTGTTTACGAAGCATGCACAAACCAACTGTTGTTAGCAGCATGCACATTACAGAATGGACATCCTTCTGTTTTTCAGCCATGCTACAACCAATTCCTCTTAAAGGAATCACCACACATTAGCAATAGCAGTTAGACTTATATACCGCTTCATAGGGCTTTCAGCCCTCTCTAAGCGGTTTACAGATTCAGCATATCGCCCCCACAATCTGGGTCCTCATTTTACCCACCTCGGAAGGATGGAAGGCTGAGTCAACCTTGAGCCGATGAGATTTGAACCGCCGAACTGCAGATAACAGTCAGCTGAAGTGGCCTGCAGTACTGCACACTAACCACTGCACCACCTCGGCTCTTCTAATTACCCATATGCCTTGTCCCTTCATAGGCTTCTTTAGTGACAACCTCATCTGTGACAGTGACCAAGATCATTTTAAGGTGCACAGTCTTTCAAAAGAAAAAAAAATGACAATCTGGTGACAATGTCTACTGAGGAGATCCACTTTTTAGAAATGACAGATCAGGGATTAGTCAAAGAAGATACTGACAACTGGGTCGCCCCTCTTCCCTCCATATCACAGAGGCGACACCTACCCAACAATAAAAAAACAAGATATAGCGTGCACCTTGCCACAGGCTCCAGAGTTGGCTATGTTATTCATACCACTGATCCTGTGGAGAATACCACAGGCTGAAACGGTGCAGCAGCCTACAGCCACACCACAAACAGCAGCAAAGGTCAAAAAGCCATTGAACCAGTCTACTGCAGTGCCTTCCATGTTCAAGAGGATCTTCCATTCAGCCAGTCACGGAACGAGCCTAACATAAAGTATGAGACAAATATATGAGAGGCTTGGTACATCCTCAGAACAAATTGGTTTCCTCATTTCAGAGGTAGCTCCACTCAGCAAATATGCCGAAATTTCAGTTTCATCCATCCAAACCAAATGCAGAGAAAGAAAGAGCAGTTCAAGAACGGCGAATCCTGTGATCTACATTTGCTAGTGGACATGGCTCACAAGCAAGAGCATTTTTCTGAAGCAAGCATGTTCAACATCTCATAGATCCCTGATGAATGGAAATTCTTCATCCAACGCAGAATCTGAGGGCAACTCCACAGTAGCAGAAGAAGTGACGCGCCAGCCTCAACACTAAGTCACTATCCAGATTCCTTCACACTTGATTCATATTCCATTGCCAGAAAAACGTGTGTGTGTGTGTGTGTGTGTGTGTGTGTGTGTGTGTGTGTGTATAAGATTTTTACAACCCCCGGTATGCCCAAATATGGGAGGAAGATCACTACTTCCATTCTCTGTCCTTCGGCTCGTCACAGGAGACCATCCAGGCAGAAACCCAATATTTTTACTGTTGCTTTTTTGTTACATTTTGTTGTATTTGTTATATATATATGTATGTGTATATATATATATATATATATATATATATATATATATATGTATGTATGTATGTATGTATGTATGTATGTATGTATGTATATGTATGTATATGTATGTATATGTATGTATATGTATATATATGTATATATATATGTATATATGTATATATGTATATATGTATATATGTATATATGTATATATGTATATATGTATATATGTATATATGTATATATGTATATATGTATATATGTATATATGTATATATGTATATATGTATATGTGTGTGTGTGTGTGTGTGTGTGTGTGTGTGTGTGTGTGTGTGTTTTATTTGTGCTGATAAATAAATAAAGGGAGACTAGTATAGATCTATTTCAAGCTATTTAGCTCTCATCAGCTAATTCGAACCTGTGCTGTATTGCATCTTAGACAAACGTCTTAGCCATCAAGCCACAGGTCTCCTCCTTATCAGCTGAAGCCAGGGAAGAAGGTATATATTAGTGTCACAACCCCTGGTAAGCCCCAATTATGGGAGGAAGCTAACTGCTTCCAACATCTGTCAATCGGCTCGTCACAAGAGTCCATCACGACAGAAACCCAATATTTTTACTGTTGCCTTTGTTATATTTGTGTTTTTTTTTAACATATATATTGTGTTTTCTTATAACAGTTTTGGGTTTATTATTATGGCACACCAGCTAAATTCTTCCAGTAACGTGATTCAGGGAATAGCTCCTAATTGATCCACTCAGTACCTGTCAGCAGTTAGAAGCAGATCTTTTCTGTGAAATCTTTGAGGGGATCCATACTTCATGCCTGCTGCCCATCTTCCATTTGTCCTTTGATAGGGACGTGCCAGTGTTGGTGTTGTAGCATTTCATGCAACTACAAAGTGCCACATTTCACTCTCAATCTACAAAGTTGAGAGCCCTTTTGCCACCACTGGCATCTGTCAGGAAAAACCTTTGAACAGAGTGGAAAAATTCTCAAACAGCCTTATCTGATCTTTGAGCTCCACATCCATATGCTCTTGTACCCTCTACAGTACAAAGCCAAAAACATTTTCCAATGTTTCTGTCAAAGTAATAATTGCTGTTGCCTATTTAAAAACAATAGAATTGTTCTTCAGGCCAGTTTCTGAACTGATCTTGTTACTATCTGAAGATTTAAATAGTAGTATCCATTAATTCCAGGCACAGAGTGTCATGCCTCCAGCATAAAGTTTGTGTATGTAATTATTTTTATTGCTATTGTTGTTCTTCAATGGTCATCGTCTCATCATCCCTCATTCCAAAACCAAGTGCCTCCTGGGAAGCCAGACTCCATTTCCTGTAGAATTCGGAGGAAACAGAAACACCAGGATCCATGGTACATTTTCATTGGAGGGCAAAAATCCCCATCCCATATACACAGCATTGCTGGTGTGAGTTACAGTTATCTGTATTTGTTGATATGTTCACCAGCAACTCAACACTGCTTATTTTGTATTTGGGTTCTTAATTGGAAGTGTTTCTATTTTTCCCAGTTTCACCATCCTGTTCCTTTAATAAAGCATTCGGATCTATGCACAGAGTCTGTCTTATTGGAGGATAGGTGGGTTTAGCTACATGTCATGATGCACACAGAGTAACATGTGGTGAGGATAACACCCAACATAAATCACATGATGGACAAGTGAATTTTAGAGCAATGAATACAGTTCATTGAAAATGATGCAAAAACAGAATCACATCAGAATATACATCTATCAACTCATACATCAGAGTAGTCTATGATACTCACCATACAGATCAGGGGTGGGTTTCAACTGGTTCGCGGCGGTCCCTGCGAAGGGGTTGGTCGCCGAACCCGGAAGTAAGTAATTTCCGGGAACGGCGAAGGGCGTGCCCGCCCGCCCGCGGTCCTTACCCGGTTTTGACGAGTTCTGCACTTCCACGCATGCGCAGGATGCATACAGTGCCTGTGCGATCATCCAGGAGCAGCTGGAGCGTCGCGCAGACGCTAGTACGCATGCATGCACCGCGCGTGTGCACGAGGACGCCGCTGGCCCCGTTCCAACCGAACCGTTTGGAACGGGGCAAGAAACCCACCCCTGATACAGATATATCCATGCTTTGCTCACATGTTTAACTTAAATCTGGGAAATAAGGAGGGGAGAGAGAAGGCTGCAGTGAATAGTCAGCATAGACCACCTGATAAGACCTGTTATTTGAAGAACTACCTGTCCCCCATAATACCTGCCTGGGTAATTCCATCTTGTAGGGTTGGTCCACTCCAAATTCCTTTAATTAAAACAATGTTCTTCTATTGGAATCCTGGAAGTGCCTTCAAGTTACCTTGAAACCTGAATGTCCCCTACTCTACTGTTGTTTACAAGCGGTATGTGAAGAGCCGGCTCTTCACTCAGGCCTTTGAATGAGGGAGAATGAGAACGTGCTTCTTTCCAACTGGTCTGTCATGTTTTCTATTGTTTATTTATTATGTTTTATTGGGATTATTGTAATTTTGTTTGTTTGTTATGAACTGCTACAAGGCCATACAAGTTTAATATATTATTTTAAATAATGTGAAAGCTAAGCAACTCAAGAGAAGCAGACCAAGTGAGGCTTTCTATAAAAGTGGCTTTTGCAGAATAGGGTGACTTGGAGGAATCCATGAATTCATGTACAGTGGACAACCAAGAAGCGGACTTGATTGGAAAAATTTGTCCCAGCTGCCAAAACAGGAAACCACGTCATCCTGTATTAGTCTTCCTCCCCCACCTCAATGATGAATGTTATATTTTTCTCAGCCAGGTATTTCATTTGTAATTTTTTTAAAGAAGTAAATGGAAATCTTCCATAAGTTTGCTGTTCTATGGCTGAAGGAGTTGCTACTCTCGCCAGGAGAGAATGTGGGGAAACAGCTGAGCCATGAAGTTAGAAGTTGATTGGAGGTACTGTTCAAGGAGACAGTGCATGCAATGGTTTGATACTGCTACCTGCATTTAAAGGGCAGCACATGGAGGAAGCAGGGTGTTAATGTGCTTGTTGGGATTGTTCAGGGGGCTCAAGATTAGTAGAAGTAAAAGTGGAAACAGACGGCTGGCTATCTTTCTAGCAAATCATTCTCAGTTGGAACAGCCAGTGAAGAAGCCAGTGCACACCAGAGACCATGCATGTTAGAGGCTGTTGTTTCTGCCTGCAACCACACATGTGAAACAGCTTTGTAAATAAATAATTTGCATTTGTTGTTCTCCTGATTCCCCACCACCACCCATGATGCTTATTCTTTACGGATTTTGATACGTTATTTCTTCTCCTCTCTTGCCTGTTCTTCCTCTCCATTTCCCTTGTTCAAGATTTTTTTTTCTCAAGGCTGAGTTAAAGTGCTGTCCTCTAGTCCTTGAACCACAGTAAATGTGATAATAGCTGCCTTGCCACAAACAAGTTGTCAGCAAATGCTTGTTTAAATTATACAGGGCACTGCTGGATTCCGCTAGATTTATTTCCCTCCTCTGCCCTGCAAATCATCTCTAGCCAATATGAAAATATCCACCATTCTGACTTTGAGCAAATGTTTTGCCATGGTGAGTTTTAAAAGACCTCAATAAGTGCCAAGAAGTTAGAGACAGAAACCTCATATCACTGCTGGTCACTTCTGTTCAGCTGATCAGAGTCAAGAATCATCTTGAAGACCTAATTGGGGGGGGGAGTAAATTATCTAAAGAAACTAGACTCCTTTGCTGTTGAATACACAATGTCCCTGTTACCCAGGAGTTGAGAGGAGGGGCATGACTGCACCAGAGGTGGGTTTCTGCCTGCATTGCTGCCAGTTCGGTGTGTATGCAATTTTGCACCGAACTGGTGCAAACCAGTAGGAACCCACCTCTGGACTGCACCAGCGTAAGTAGGTTATATCCAGTAGGAACTACTGGATATAACCTACCCCCTAAGGTTACCTGATTGCACCATTAAGGGAGCTATCAATGAACTAGGTCACAGTCAGTGGTGGGTTTCAAAATTTTTTAGAACCTCTTCTGTAGGTGTGGCCTGCTTTGTGGGAGTGGCTTGCCAGCCGTGTGACTAGGTGGGTGTGAGCAACTTGTAAAATGTGGTGAAACTCACTTAACAATGCTTTGCTTAGCAACCAAAATGTTGGGTCAGAAACTCTGGCATTTGAAGCATGCAAGTCTTAAAGCTGTCAAGTTACAAGACCCTTGCAGCCCTAACCCTTTAGAAAAAAAAACCCCAGGGGTGTTCAAACTTAACAGCATTAAGACTTGTGGACTTCAACTCCCAGAGTTCTTCCTCTCACTCTTCATCTTGATGATGTGTGGACGGATGGGGGGGAGGGAGCTGGAACCGATTCTAAATGGCAGTTTAGATTTGTGGAACTTCTTCTATAGAAGAGGTTAGAACTGGCAGGAACCCACCTCTGGTCAGAGTATACCCAGATTGTTGGTTCATATTTAAGAAGATAAACTGTACAGATAACCCTCAACTTACAACAGGTGTTCCAAAGGTGCTTTTTTCAGTGCACTAATGATGTTATCAGTTGGATAACAATGTCCCACAGGTGCTTTTTTTTTTCAAGAGGCAACTGGACTTTCTTGGTTTCTCTTTGAAGATGTTTTGCTTCTCATCCAAGAAGCTTCTTCAGCTCTGGCAGTGGGGAATGGAAAGATTTATATTCCTTCCAGACAGCTGGTCATTTTCATCCTTTTAGGGAGTCGTTGAAGCACTTGGAAGTTTATCTGTGTCCTCAGGCTCACCTGAGTAGTGCTCCTGGTTCCTCTAGTCTGCAGTTTTTTCCTCTGGAAATGCATTCCTACTCCCACACCATTCAAAGGGTGTCCATCCCAAATGGGATAGCTAAACGTCTGTAGAGATTCTGTTTCAAAGAAAAAACAAGACAGTCCAGTTGCCTCCTAAAAAAAGCACCTTTGGGACATTCATGATCTGGATGACTGAGAATCCCTATAGACATTTACAACAGTTGGTTCGGTGACCATTCAAAATTACAATGGCATTGAAAAATTGACTTATGACTGTTTTTCACACTTATGATCATTGCAGCATCCCCATGGTCACGTGATCAAAATCCAGCAACATGGCAACTGACTCATATTTATTATGGTTATTGTGTTCCAGTGTCACGAGATTACCTTTTGTGATTTTCCTGGCAAGCAAAATCGATGAGGAAGCCAGATTCATTAATAACCATGTTACTAATTTAACAACTGCAGGGATTCGCTTACTGTATATACTCGAGTATAAGCCTAGTTTTTCAGCCCACTTTTTGGGCTGAAAAAAGCCGCCTCGGCTTATACTCGAGTCAGTGAAAAATTTGCCCGAAATGGAGGAGAAAAAGGGGCGGGGCCATGCCGCTGGGTGACACTCGTGAATGGCCCAGTGCCCCTGTGAGTTTCCCCTCCCTCTGTGTCAGTTTGCCGCGCAGTGCGCACCGCACCATCCCCCCTCCTCACGTTCTAATGTAATGCAGGGCTGTCTTACGATTCCCCTTCCTCCCCCTCCTGCCGCTCTGCAACGATGTCCCACCTCCTCCTTGTTATGGCAAGCAGCCACATAGCGATGTCCCACCTCCTCTGGTACAGTGATCCAATGATAGGAATCACTGTGCCGTGTGTCATAGGAGGCGGGACATCGCTCCCGCGGCTGCACGGGACATCATCATCACAGCGGGACATCAGCATCATGAGGTGAGTGAAGTATTTCATTGAATACACCGCTAGTTTACTGTTTTTCTTTGAAATAAATATTCAAAAACATTATTGGTATCTATTTTTATTTTTGAAATTTACCGGTAGCTGCTGCATTTCCCACCCTAGGCTTATACTCGAGTCAATAACAGTTTCCAGTTTTTTGTGGTAAAATTAGGTGCCTCGGCTTATATTCGGGTCGGCCTATACTCGAGTATATACGGTAAGTGTTTTGGTTGTAAGTTGAGGAGTGCTTGTAATTTTAAAATGGAACCTCTCATGATGATTATTTGCTGAGTCATTGTTCATAGTCACCCATGTCTTAGCCACAGGGGTGGGTTTCTCGCCCCGTTCCAACCGGTTCGGTTGGAACGGGGCCGGCGGCATCCTCATGCACGCGCGCAGTGCACACATGCGTACTAGCATCTGTGCAAGGCTCCAGCTGCTCCTGGAGGATCGCGCAGGCACTGTATGTGTCCTGCGCATGCGTGGAAGCGCAGAACTCATCAAAACCGGGTAAGGACCGCGGGCGGGCGGGTGGGCCCTTCGCCATTCCCGGAAGTTACTTACTTCTGGGTTCGCCGACCAACCTGTTCGTAGGGACCGCCGCGAACCAGTTGAAACCCACCCCTGCTTAGCCACCTCCAGATTACTGCAATGTGATCTACATGGGGCTGCCCTTGAAGACCATTTGGAGCTGCAGCTGATCCAAAATGCAGTGACACATTCAGCTTTGGATGCCCTAGGGTTCACAAATAACATCACTGCTAGAATATCAGTGACACTGGCTTCTAGTTGCTTTCCAGGTGCAATTCAAAGTGTTGGTTATCACTTTTAAAGTCCTAAAGTCCTGGCATAGGGCCAGGTTACTTGTGGAACTGCCTCCCCCTGAGAGTATCTGCTCACCCTACCAGTTCATCATAGAATAGGTGTGCTCTGAGTCCCCTCTCTTAAACATTGCCATCTAATGGGACCTCAAAGGTGTGCCTTTTTTGGTGACTTCCCCAGTCCTTTGGAATAGCTCCCCACTGCACTTTTAGCCTTCTGGAAGGCTGTGAAAACTTGGCTCTTCCCCCAAGCACTGGGCTGGAATGAGAGGTTAAGTTAGGACAATCTTTGATCTGTCACCTAGGGGGAAGGGTATGTTTTTAATTATGTTTTATGGATAATTATGAGCTAACTAGAGTCAT
Source organism: Thamnophis elegans (assembly GCF_009769535.1). Lineage (NCBI taxonomy): Eukaryota > Metazoa > Chordata > Lepidosauria > Squamata > Natricidae > Thamnophis > Thamnophis elegans. The sequence continues at coordinate 59,222,674 of NC_045549.1, forward strand.
TCAATGAGATTGGTGGCCATATAAGCTGTAAAGAAAAATTAAGTAAGTCATAGAACACAGACAAAAACAGATGAAGTGGGTTCCTACTGGTTTGGACTGGTTTGGCTGAACCGGTAGTAACTTGGTGGTCTGGGTGGCTGGAATCAGCAGCCACCCAGGCCTGCTACGCCCCTGAACTGGTTCTCTCGGTGGCGCCATAGGTGCCACCATCTCATTTTTGCCTTCTGCGCATGCACAGAGCAATTTTTGTTGCACTGTGCATACACACGGACGCGGTACGTCCCTGAGCGAACCAGCAGTAGAAGCATCTGGAACCCCCCCCCCCCGTGGGACACATTTGTACTCTTACTTTAAGAGAAAGCAAAGCAAGAGTCAAAGTCAGGTTTCTCAGTGAACCACTTTGCTTTCAGCCTTGCCTTGAGTCCAAAACAAAGTATAAATAGCTGCATTTTTTATATTTATCCATGATTACAGCTGTGTCTTTCATCCTTTCCCTTCTTTGTTGTATTTTTTTGTTATCCTTTCTCATGATAAAGAGAAACTGTCTGCCCTTTGAGATTACCTTTCAAATCATCTTACTGTGTCAAAAGCAATCTAATAATAGCAATTATAATAATAATGTTAGCATACACTAGCAAAAAAGATAAAGCTGACACCACTGCTATAACATCATTTCATTTCGTTCTTGGCAACCATTCTATACCACATATTTCAAGTGTCACTCCACAGTGGCTCAAATCTCATTTTTCACAGTCAATTTCTGTCTTCTTGTGTTCAGTCTGGTTTGTAATTGTATTAATAGTCTCATTTTTCTGCCATTTTACTCTTGGAAATAGCAGGTATCTCCTCTGGCTACATAGTATAGTATATTCTATAGTATATAGAAAATTCTCAAAAAGTGCAAATGTGCATTAACTTTCTATAGGGTTTTGAGTACAGGTGAAAGTATTTCTTTGACTCCCAGGTGTCTTTAGGACTGCTTCCTCCACATTTTGGATTGTTGTTTCACTAATGTGAATAAAATGGGGATAAGTAAATAAGAACACAAAAAGAATATTATTCTGTGGTGGCCCCCCACCCTGTAAAAAAAGCCTCCCACTAGAGACTCAAGAACTACATGCACTTCAGTATTTCTGCAAGGTTGGGAAAAGAAAACTTTTTCCTAACGCTGCTGAGATTTAATTACTCTTGTTTCTGGGTTGAGATTGGTACCAAAGCTTTATTATTGTTCTTTATTGATTATTACTTTTCTTTTTATATTTATTACATGTATTTTAAAATCATATAGTAAGTTGCTTGGGGTCAATTTTGAATATAACAGTCTGTCAAATAAACAAATGTAAAGTATCAAAGTGCATTAGTTGATTAATTGCAGTGTATTGCTTTAAAAATTGGTATAGTCATTTCTGGAGATAAAACGAAGAAGTAAAATTCTCAATAATGAAACTGGAGACATACATCACATAAAAAGAGTTTGAGGATGAGTCTTAAATTATTTGTCAGTGGAAAGTTTCCTACAAAATGTATTTTTCATAAGGACTACTTTTCTTTGCAAGAGAATTTCAGCAGCAGCAACAAATTCTAGTGGCTGGCTATTAGTCCAATTTATGAACAACTTCAGTTTGCTGATCTTCTTACTGCTTCATCATGTTTCATTATATTCTAGTGGCTCAATGTTTTCTTTCAAAAATATATCTCATCAGAAGGTTAATCAAAAGGGAGGGAAATAAAATCCAAAATCCTTCTGTCCAATTTGAAATGATCCACAATTCCTCAATTTTTGAATATAAAATGCAATAGCAAGTAGCTTTTGAATATATGCTATGCAACGAAAATAATTTTTCACTGAACTCTACATTCACAGATCTTTTTTATTCTTTTTCATTTTTAAAAACCAATTGCTTTATTTAATTTGAAATTCTTTTTGCAACTCCTGAGCTGATGATGAAAAGCAGTACAGAACGGATGACCTGAATGTGCCAGAATACTGTGGAAATCCTGTGATAATCACTAAGATGTACAGTTTTCTTTTGGTTTTATTAAGCAGGAGAGCAAAATTTATGCTTTTCAGAAAAGGAACTAATTATTAAGCAATGTAGGAGTTGTTTATTTAAAAATAACTTGTTTCTTAAGATTCAAGATCTGCCTTTATGATAAAAAAAACATTTCATGTATTTAGAAGAATTTCTAAAACAATGGAAGTCTAAGTCTATGTGAATAGGGTTACCAGATCTAAAGATACAAGAAAAGAGGGCATATTTGCGCATTTATCTTCATTTTGATTTATATTCTATTTATATAATTTGCATTTTTATTTGCACAAGTATTTTAGTCATTTGGCCCAAACAACCTAAGCTAATACCATTGGCTGGATTTTTACTATATATTATTTTCTATATTTTAATTTGTTTACAAAGTTAAATATTGTACAACCTCCACTTGTATAGAAAATGATAAAAACAAATCTCCTAAGTCTGAAATTGAATAGGAAGTATCAAATATCAAGAAAAAAACAGAATAGTAAAAATTTATTGCAAATTTTGATACAGAAGATATACATATATTACACAGAGAGAGAAAGAGTACATACTGTATGTATATATACATATACAAATATGTATGTATACCTTAATTTACCAATTATTTGATGACCATTCAAAGTTACAACAGTACTCAAAAAGTGACTTATCAGAGGTCCTCATGCTTATAACCACTGTAGCATCTCCATGTTCATGTGATCAGAATTTGGGTATTTGGCAACCAGCATGTATTTACAATCGTTTCAGCTTCCCAGTGTCATGTGATTATCATTGGTGACCTTCCCAGCCAGCTCCTGACAAGCAAAATCAGTGTGGGAAGTAGTGGGGGGTTTCTATTTTTTTTACTACTGGTTCGCTTGTGCGCTTACATGTGTGTGCGACACTTCTGTGCATGCACAGAAGCATCTGGGTGGGTGGGTGGAGCCTCCTGCCGCCGCCACTACTGGTTCGCCCAATCCGGGGTGAACCGGGAGCAACCCGCCTCTGGTGGGAAGCCAGATTCTTTTAACTGTGTGATACATTTAATAACTGCTGATTCAGTTAACAGCTATGGCAAAAAGGTCATAAAATTGGTTCGAATCATTTAACAAATGCATTGCTTAGCAATAAAATTTTTGGTCCCAATTGCAGTTGTAAGTCGAGGACTATCTATACAGACAGACAACAGACACATACAAATTCCTTAAATTTTTAAAAAAATCAAATTGATGGCCATAACAGTGTGATTGAAGCTCCAACTATTTTGTGTTAGGTGCTTTAATCACACCTTCTTTGATTGCTAAAATTTCCTTAATAGCTGGAATATGTTGGAAATCTCAACTGGGAACTCAGGCCCCTTGAAACAGTTAGTTTCTCAGTTTTTTTCAAGAATTGGAGACTTCAATAATAATCTTCTATTCTTTATTATTTTATGGAAAAACAATATTAGGTAGACATTTAACTTTCCAATATACTGCTGAGACAGAACTGCCTGCATCACAAATGCAGAGTAAGTTTCTATTTTGAGAGAAGTGAAGCAAGATGCTGAAATGAATAATTCCATATATAAGATTTTTCTTTGAAAATGTATACCTGTTCATATTAATTAATTGATTAATTAATAATAGCATTTATATATTTGCAGCTTCCCAGATTCAGTTTGTCACTTGATGCTTAAAAATATTTTAAATGTGTAAGATCACATAGATAAAAAGGATCCTTGCCCAGCAGTGGTGGGTTTCAAAAATTGTTTGAACCTACTCTGTGGGTGTGGCCTCCTTTGTGGGAGTGGCTTGCTGCCCATGTGACCGGATGGGAGTGGCTTGCCACCCATGTGACCGGATATGAAGATGCCGACGACACTTGTCAGAACCACCTTAAATTACCTCACACACAGCACTAGCATGCATAAGAATATGATGTTAACTTGTTTTTTTAAAGGCATCTTTGGTTTGCGTTAAAACAACTTCAACACACGCAATGTTCTGATTGCACCACAAACACAGTAGTCATCCTTACCTTTCACAGAGGCACTGAGTTTTATAAATATGAGCATGATAGTGTAGAATAATCATATCCAAGGACCAGTGGTGGGTTTCAAAAAATTTTGGAACCTCTTCTGTAGGTGTGGCCTGCTTTCCGGGTCCACTGGTGGAACCTCTTCTAACCGGTTCGGTAGATTTGACGAAACGGTTCTACCGAATAGGTGCAAACTGGTAGGAACCCACCTATGTTGCCCAGTGAAATTCTTGACTATGTTTACAAATATCAGACTGCATGCATTTAATGGGGGGAAACAGAATTTCTATTTATAATTAACTTAATTAGTTAACTTAATTAAGTTAAATATATTTTCTGAATTTGGGCACTTGGGTGGCTACTGCTGTTCAAACCATTATGATTTTCCAGTTATTTACCAAGCATTTGGTTTTTTTTTAAAAAAATCACATATCGAGCATGTTAGTTAACTTTAACATTCAAGTAGCTCACTTTAAAAGAAGATACACTGAGACAGCCTTCTTGTAATAGTGGATGGGTCCAGCAATATGTTATTTTAGTTAGTTTTATCATATATTTATTATACGAAACACCTTTTTGCAGATACAATAATTTTAAATAGATATTTAAAATGGATTAGACTAAGAACCTTCCTTAATGTGCCATGCTAAGAGAGGCTAACATAAAATATGCAAACCGAAGCATTTTCACAAGTACGTAGATTTTCATTTTGTTAATGGACTTTGGTCTGAATTTATATTTGTCCATTTTCAGGAAAAAGTAGCGTGCTTAGTGCCAAATATGCCAAGCATTTAACTCAGGCCATGAGAAACAAGAAGGAGAGAGAGAGAGTAGGGAAGTGATTGCTCAACCCGAGAAAACTTCAAGAGTGAGAAAGAAAATCATAAGACTTGTGATTTGACTGTTGTAGTTTAAAAGGATCAGGGAAGGTTTCAAATGGACATCAACTATTCCGTTATTCTCTGCCACTAAATTATTATTAGTTTTTTTTAATTCCATCTTTATTACTTTATAGGTAACTTCAGGTAGTGAACATTCTTAATATAGAACATTCCTAAAATCTCTGCCACATCTATTGTTGACCTAGTTTATCTCAAAGATTGACACATCCCAAAGATATAAATATAAATGCATATGAGTGTGCACACGCACACACCAAATCAAAAATGGGTACAAAAAACTGATTATTTTGTTTCATTTTCAAAGATAGTGATATTTTGGGGAAAAATAGTTATTTTGGTGGTGTATTGCCGATTCTTCTGAATATCCAGGCATATTGTAAACACATTGTTCCAAATTCATATCCCAGTTGTCTAGAAAAAAACTGAGACAGCTATTATCAGGAAATATTAACAATATTGGACTAAATCAGAGCTGTCGTATTTTGGGTGCAAAAATCAATCAATCAATCAAAAGACGCAGCAAACAGAAGTAAACAGAAGCAGAAAATGGTAAATGGATTAATGCTTTGACCAATTAAAAGTCAGTTTTCTTATTACCGGAAAGAATAATGATCTTCTTAACCAACATTCACAGACGGAATTCTATTTATATTGGCTTTATGCAAGTTACATTGATTTCATTCATGGTTATTTAATATAATTTTTATTTGAATGATTTCTATAGATTGATCAAAACAATATGGTTTTCTGCTACTAAGTAAACTATGATTCTTCAGGGTTGACTCTCTAGTCATACATTTCTGATCATATTTAAATTTTCTTCCCACAAAGGTTCGGTAGATTGTACGTGAATCATATTTTCCAGCATAGCATATATGAGCTTTGTCTAAACTGAGTTATTCCTTCTTTATATTTCCACACTTGCTTAAAATAATTTATATTGTATCTTTATTTGAGTTTTGTTCTATATTGTATTGGAATAGAACACAGATGTCCAATAGAAAAGGATGCTTGATTTAATATGCCACAATAGACTGCATGCAAAAATCACTTGATTAAGAGATAGGAAGCTACAGAAATACTATAGTAAATAAATAAATAAAAAACAAATAAACAGATAAACTACAAAAACCATCTCCCAGATTGGATTCTAAATATACACCATGTTCTTAGGTCTGTGAAAGATGGCTTGGATTTATTACATAGTACATAGAGCATAGAATAACAGAAATGGAAGGGACCTTGGAAGTCATCTAGTCCAACCCCTGCTTGAGCAAGAGACACTATACCATTTTAGACAAATGGTTGTCCAGTCTCTTCTTGAAAGCCTCCAATGATGGGACACCCACAACTTCTGAAGGCAAGACATTCCACTGGTTGATTGTTTTCATCATTAGGAAATTTCTCCTTAGTTCTAGGCTGCATCTTTCTTTCATTACTTTCCATCTTGTCCTTCTGGTCCTTTGGAAAACAGTCTGTCCCCCCCCTCATCTTTGTGGCAGATTCTCAAATACTGGAACATTGCTATCGTGTGCCCCTTAGTCCTTCTTTTCACTAGACTAGACAAACCCAAATACAAATATTCTTCCTGTCAGCCTCTGTTTTGCTGCTCGCTTTTCGGCTAACATTGAAACGGGGAGGGGGGCATGGTATTTGGGTGTGGGAAATATTCTGTACAGGAGGATTGTTAATTAGGAGTTGTTCTCACCATCTACTGCGTATGTGGCAGGGAGAGGAGTGTCCCGCCAAGGCCAACTGTCCGGCATACCAACCTGATGATGATTTTTGAAAATGCCTCCCACATGACAGCTGTGGAGATATTGGATTGGACTATGGGCTGGGGTTACCAAGGGGAGGGGATATCTGATACTTTCACACGCTTTTGCTCAGATCCAGCTTTGCTTAGCTTCTATTTACTTATAATCAGTAAAAGTACTCTTAATTCTGCATAACAGAGTTTAGTGGTTTCTTTCTTGGTTATTAGCATCAGGTCAGCCCTGACACTTCCTATGTTTTATCTTCCAGTCCTCTAATCATCTTTGTTGCTCTTTTCTGCCTATTTTCCAGAGTCTCAGCATCTTTTTTATATTGCGGTGATCAAAACTGGGTGCATCATTCCAAGTGTGGCTATAATAAGGCTTTATCAAGTGGTATATTAATACTTCACATGATCTTGATTCTATTCCTCTGTTAATGCAACCTATGATTGCATTGGCTTTTTTTTTCTTTGACAATTTTTGACAATGAGATTTTTTGCATTCGACAGATGCTGTGATTTCTCTAGTCTAAGCAAAATGGTGATGTAGGTTGTTTTTAATAAGGTGCTTCGTGTTGTTTTTAGCTGCTCGGTTCTGTACAATACTCACAGAGGCCTGTTAAGAGGGTTACATAGTTTCATGGATCTGCTTTGATGAAAAGGTTCAACTGAATCACCATCAAACTGATTCACCTTATCAAAGCACTCTATTTAAAATATATATACATAATTATTTCCACCTTTCCTACACTTGCTCTTAGCAGAGTATCAATTGTTCAGTGAAAGTTAAATGTCGAACTACTTACCATTACTTTCCATGGCCTTCATTTCTTTTGAATTGATATAATTTATTTTTAACACGTATGAAACATACCAAAGCATGGGAGGAGATATGCCCTTGCTGCATATGATTGTGTGAGTGACAAATGCATCATTCTAGATGAGAATAAGAAGTATAACCATCTCCAGCTCCTTCAGTCTTAAAAAGAAAGAAAGATAAATTTTAGCTAAGAGAGTGGTTGCCAGGCAACAAAGGCATTTCCACAGTGTCTCCTGTTGCTGTAGAATCGCCTCCACACCTGATTGATTTCATAATATTTTCTGGGAAGTATTTCTCCCTCTGCTCTAATTTATGGGAAACCAGAACATTTTTAAAATGCAAATGTTGAATGAGAGCCAGCCAAATAAGAAGGCTTTCTCAGCTTTCAGACCTTTTGCCCTTGTCTTTTAAGGTCAAATATTCTTTACCTAGCTTCTCATTACAGCAATTTCTCAGATACATTTTTGCATACAAAAGGTTGTGGTTTTTTTTTTGAAAAATGGATAGGAAGCTGTTCTGACCTCCCCTCTTCACACACCAAAGCACGCCGAGACAAAGATACTTCAAGGATTTATTAACACACAGATTAGCCCTTGGCAGCAATCCAGCACAGTCCAGACCTTGGCAGCAATCCAGCACAGACTAGACGTTGGCAGCAATCCAGCACAGACTAACCTTGGCAGCAATCCAGCCTGCCAAGCTAGCCACGACAGTTCTCCAGCTCTAGTAAATACGTTGACTCCTGCGATGAGAGTGTGGAAAGTCATTCCTATCAGTGACGTGCGGTGAGGGATACCGTTGGTGAGGCAAGAGCGCAGCAGCGGAGAGAAGTAACGTCCCCGCCGCTGTGTCCGACAGGCGTCTCTCATTTATGATGGACATAAACGTGAGGTGCCTGTCGGACACAGCGGCGGGGGTGTTGCTTCTCGCCGCTGCCGCGCTCTGCTGCCTTGCCCACCACCTTCTCTGTCCCCGCTGACATTCTTGGGAGCAGGTCGGGTGGCTGGATGGCTGGCTGGGAGGAGAAGAGCAGTGAGTCTTTGTGCCAGCTGGCCGGCCAGGCAGGGAGCAGGTCAGGTGGGGATGGGTGGCTGGCTGGCTGGGAGGAGAAGAGCGGTGAGTCTTTGTGCCGGCTGGCCGGCCAGGCAGGGAGCAGGTCAGGTTGGGGTGGCTGGCTGGCTGACTGGGAGGAGAAGAGCGGTGAGTCTTTGTGCCAGCTGGCCGGCCAGGCAGGGAGCAGGTCGGGTGGGGGTGAGTGGCTGGCTGGCTGGGAGAAGAGCGGTGAGTCCCTCCCCAGCCAGCCACAAGGGCTCACCGCTCTTCTCCTCCTCCTCCTCCTCGTCCTCCCCGCTCGGTGCTGGGCTGGCTGCAGAAGAAATGGCAGCTGGCGAAAGAAAAACCTCTCCAGAATCACCCTTGCACTTGAGCAGTCGCTCAAGTGCAAGACATGATTCGCTGCTCCCAGATCAGGAGGCGGGAGAATCAGTGCCTCTTTTGCATATTAAATCTTTTGCTTTTTAACTCCGCCTTAACTTTTAAAAGGTGAAAAATTCCTTAAGCAAAAGAGGCTTTTGTTTCTCTGGCCTCCTCCTAGTTAACACTGAGAGCAGACACCAAGCCACTGTGACTTGAAATCTGGTAGCAACTATCCTGGCTTTAATTCATTAAAAAAAATATTTAAAACTCTTTCCTTTCTCTCAGGAGACTGGGGAGGCTCCGCCTCCCTTGCCTCTAGTGACTGCACGTCCCTGATTCCTATTATAGTCTTGAGAGGAGCCTAATTACCACCAGCTGAGTTCAATTATCTCCTGTAACTGCGCAACTGTTCTTTACGCCTATTAGCCCTCCATTGCCGGGCATCCAGGATCACACTCCCTTGTCTCCTCCCCACTGCTCCATTGCATGATGTCAGGATCACACTCCCTTGTCTCCTCCCCACTGCTCCAAGGCTCAGGCGCCTTCTGGTGGCCAACCAGCCTCTCTGCGCCTTGCTCGGAGTCCTCCAAATCCTCCAGAGCCGACTCATAGGGCCCCTCGCTGCCGGAGTCTGGTGGTAGCTCCAACGGCTCCTACTGGGCCACAACAGGAAGCAATAACAAAAAAAAATTGTTTGGAATCAGCTGGTGGTATAGCTTAGGCCGTAGCAGATAGACTCGATAGGGGACATTTTGGCTCTTCTTTTGGGTCAGTCAAAAAGGAAGACAGTGAGAAATGATTAATTAATTGTATTTGCTGTACGTTCTCTGTTTCAAGTCAGTTGAAGTGAAAATAATTGCACGCTTATTTCAAAACGTTTTGTGAATGAGTGGAATGGAAACTGTGCTGGCATGAAAATATTCTAATTGACTAATTCAAATTGATGCTGGTACTGGACAAATCAACAATTGTTCCTTGGAAGGTTTGAAAATGCCAGCTGCGAAATAGGAGGTTGCCGAAAGGCATATAACAACATCTGTGTCCATCTGGCCTGTTTGGTTTTCCATTCCTAGTAATATAGTACCAGATGCCATGCCATCATGGCACAGTCATGATGTAAAAGGTAAAGAAAATGATCTTGATTGAGATATGTAAGCCCTGTTAAACAAAGCAATTAGAGGTACTACTACATTCGTATTGGGAGAACCAAAGGTCTTTCTGTATGACAGCACCATTGCCTGGGGGACGCACAGTTTAGGTTTTCTTTCATGTCCCCATTAAGTTGCCCATTGAAGTGGTACCCATCTATCTACTCTTGGGTGCTTGCTTTTGAAGTGCAGCTTTGGCAAAAGCTGCAGTGAGTGACAGGAGCTCATCCCATCCCGTACAGCATAGGGCATGTCAAATTTTTCAACTTTCAGTTTCCAAACAATAGGGGTATTTAAATGTTGTGACATGCCTTGGGATCGTAAAGAGATTTTGGTTACTTTAATATATTTTAGATGTACTTGGTAAGTAACTACATGAATATCATAACTGATAGAATTAGCTCTCGCTTAAGATGCAAACCAGGACAAAGCCATTAAGCCATAATAGGAATTGCCCAAAGCCCCTTCATTACATCAGCACCCAGCAAGATTCAACCAGGCCTGGGATTCAAGACAACCTACAAAGTTACCCCTGCATGACTCCAGGGGAGTCTGACAACCAATCAGAGTACATTTCTTACACAGGAACAGGAGCTCCAAGGCAGGGCCCAAGAGAGGGTATAAATCTCCCTCCCTCTCTCACCCATGTGCTCTTTTTGACCAGGACGTCAAAGCATGTGGTCCTGTCCACCATTAAACCATCTTTCCAAGCACTCTCTGTGTTTCCAGTGTCTGGAACTGAACCCAGATGGACATTTCTTCCAACAATGCATTGTGTGTCAACTAAAGAACATCTCAGGAGTCAATTCAAGACTACTTTGTTCAAACTCTGGAAATAATTTTCTTCTTGTTACAAGCTGGAAAAGGAGATAATTCAGACTCCTCCTTCCAAGAGTTAGTGAATAAAAGAAAGACAGAGTCACCTGACTAAACAGAGAAACCGAGAAACCATAACCCTTCTACTAAGACTTGTCCCTTCAGCCCAACTCTGAGGAATGTGTTTTAGATTTTTGTTTGTTTGTTTGTTTGTTTATTGGATTTATATGCCGCCCTTCTCCCAAGGACTCAGGGCGGCGTACAACATTAAAAATATATATATAGTACAAAAGTTTAAAAAAATTAGAGCATCCAAAAAACAAACCCAATTTAGATTAACAATAACATTTTTTAAAAATCGATTACAATTAACAATAATCAATCATTATTTTATTTTGTTCAGGCCAGGCCGGCTTGCTGGAAAAGCCAACTTTTAGGGCGCGTTGGAAGGACCGGAGGTCGGGGATTATACGAAGCTCCAGGGGCAGCTCATTCCAGAGGGAAGGCGCTCCCACAGAGAAGGCTTTCCCCCTAGGGGTCGCTAGCCGACACTGTCTGGCTGACGGCACCCTGAGGAGGCCAACCCTGTGGGATCGCACTGGACGGTGGGAGGCTACCGGTGGCAGTAGGTGGTCTCGCAGGTACCCTGGGCCTAAGCCATGGAGCGCTTTAAAGGTCATAATTAGTACCTTGAATTGCACCCGGAAGACAACCGGCAACCAGTGCAGGCTGCCTAAAAGGGGCGCAACATGGGAGCACCTAGTACCCCCATGATAACCCGCGCAGCTGCATTCTGGACCAGTTGAAGCTTCCGGGTGTTCTTCAAGAGCAGCCCCATGTAGAGTGTTACAGTAGTCCAGGTGATAAAGGACGAGGGCATGAGTGACTGTGCACAGAGCATCCCGATCCAGGAAGGGGCGCAATGTATTTTTCAGCCCAAAGCCCAGAATAAAAGACTTCACAAAATATAAATATAAGAAATCATTGTGTGATCATGTAGTTTTGCACATGGGAAAAGATTTAATGAAAAACTCCATTATATAACCAAAGAAAACAAAGCTCTAATTATTAAAAGGAAGATATTACTAAAGAGAAAATGTATCTATTACAAATAAAATATGCTAAAGCATGACCTGTTAAATCAAGGCTTTACTGTATAGAGAAAACTAAGGAAGACAACAATTATATCACAAATTGCAAATTCTATTGTCAGAGCACTCAGATGATTTAAACTGTTTCAGTAAGTATTTTTTTACCTTTTTGATTAGACTTTTGGGTTTCAGCACATGCTCATGGATGGAAGGATGGCTGGATGAGGTTTCTGGTCTAATATTTATACATTTATAAACAGATTCTTCCTCCTGTTCCTTTTCTCAGTTTCACAAAATGTGGTAGAGTTTATGCTAGCTGAGGAGAGAGATTGTTGCTTCTTCAAGACAAGGATAAAGGTTCATTTCTGAAGTTCTTATTCTAGCCAGCAAGTCAGAAATTATCAAGGCGTCTTTTAGGTGACCTTTGGTTGAGTTTTCTCCAGGTCTGCACTTATATAAATAAGGTTGCTTAAAAGAGTCTGTTTTGGCAAGCAAAACTGACTTTAATCTTTTTAGTATTCTATAAATGGGGAGAAGGGGCACTGGGATTCATCATCAATATTGGAGATCCTTTGTTGTTTTTAATAGAAGCAGGCCACTACTTTAGCTCAGGTTCAATAACAACAGCCAAAAAGACACCCCATTAAAAGGAATTAGAAGGTTTATAGAAGGAAAGGCAGAACTGGCAAGGACGTGCAGTCAGGGGAGGCAGGGGAGGCAGAGCTTCACCACTGTCATCATGAAAAGAAAAAAAATGTAAAAGGAAAAAGGCAAGAGCTGAGGTCAGGCTGAGCTAGTTGCTGCCAGAAGCACCATGGATGACTCTGCTTAGTGCTTAACTGTTTAAAAAAGCCTCTAAAAAAGTTCCCTCTACGGGAGGCGGCAGGAGAACGAGGTGCCTCATCTAGTCTGAATTTATGATCACTCGAGCAGAGCTAAGCAAGGATTAAAAGCCGAAAAATTCCTGACGTAGATGAGGCATGTCGTTCTCCTGCCTCCTGTAGAGGGTGGTTTTTTAGAGGCTTTTTAGAGGTTCTGGCAGCAACTAGCTCAGCCTGACCTCAGCTCATGCCTTTTTCCTTTTTTTCTTTTCATGCTGGCAGGCAAGAGCAGAGTTGAAATCCTCTCTGAAACAGCTGGAAAAGGTACGTGTGTGGGTCGAAGGGAGGGCGAGGAATTCAAAAAGTTTGATTGCATGCAGAGCCACATTGCCTTTTCAAACACACACACACACACACACACACACACACACACACAGAGAGAGAGCTGGATAAAAGTATATAAGCCCAGCTTCACTGATTACAAGTTTGAAAAGGCAACGTGGCTCCACCTGCAATCAAAGGCTCAGATCGGAAGGCAGCAGAGGAATGGGGGTGGGTGGGGTGGGGTATGGCAGAGGAGCTACTTTCAAGCCATTGGAAAATATATCCAATCCAACTTCTGTGTTTGTGTTTATTTGAGATTGAGTGAGTGAGAGAGTGATCCAACTTCTCTGTGTGCGTGTGTCTGTTTGAGAGAGGGGGGATGGAGGCAGAGAGGGAGGAAGGAGGGGGAGGGAGAAGAAAAAGAATGAAGGAAAACTTTTTCACAAAGGAGAAAAACAAATGCTGTTGCTTTAAATCGGAACTGAGCATGCCTGGCTGTGGAATTCGGGGAGTTGAAGTCCACAAGACTAAAAAGATTTGAAACCCCTGTGTTAGTGCCTCACCAGCCATAAACCTCACCGCACGTCACTGAGAATTGGATACCTATTTGCTTCACAGAGTATACCAGCTTCAGGAGTGGAGGAGATCTGAAATGTCATAAAAAGCACTCCAAAAGCAAAATCTGAAAGGAAGCATCAGTTCAGTCTATAAAGGAATACTTATTGAAAGAATCTCTTTCCATGGAATTTATGGCTACAGCAAAACCTCAGGCTGGAACATGCTGAGCTATCTTTTCTAAATAAGAGTGAGTTGCAGGATGCTGGAATTCATAGAGTGTGTGCTATAAAAGCAGTTCAACAATACATTCATTAACAAAGACAAAAAGGGTACTTGAGCTGTAAACAGAAGTCAATTTATTGAGACTTTAGATCCTGGGAGAGTCAGGCAAATGGAAGGAAAGAAGGAAGCTGAATGCAACAGAGGTGAAAAAAAATTGTTCACAAATGATTGAATGCCAGCATCCTTTTTTCTCTTAATAAAATAAACCACAGGGGCACACGTAGCGCTTATTCATTTCTTAGATAAAGGACACTTTGTTATATTGACAAGTCAAAGCCCAATAGGATACTCCTTTTGCTTTAACTTGTATAACTGCAGGGGCTGCACAGACCTCTCAGCATTATAAGGGGTTCTGTATGAATTAAGCTGTTGTTTCTTAATTCTGATCCCAGTCTTCTCATGCATTATTTATTTCTCTTAAAATGAGAATCAGTTTGATGTTATGGTTAAGGCATCAAGGCTAGAGAGTGGATACAATGAGTTCTGGTCTCACCTAAGGCGTGAATCCAGCTGAGTGACCTTGGGCGAGTCACTCTATAAACCCTAGGAAGAAGGAAATGGCAAATCACTACTGAAATATTGTAAGAAACTGCCAGGAAAACAGCAGGGACTTATGCAAGCAGATACCAAGAATAAAAACTTATTTGAAGGTGTACACACACACACACACACACACACACACACACACACACACACAGAGAGAGAGAGAGAGAGAGAGAGAGAGAGAGAGAGAGAGAGAGAGAGAGAGAGAGAGCTCCCTTTGAATTACAGATGCAAGTAAAGGTTGTTGTTGTTAGTTGCGAAGTGATTTCTGACCTATCACGACTCCTTGGACAATGTTCCTCCAGGCCTTCCTGTCCTCTACCATCTCCCGGAGTACATTTATGCTCATGCCGACTGCTTCAGTGACTCCATCCAGCCACCTCATTCTCTGTCATCCCATTCTTCTTTTGCCCTCCATCTTTCCCAGCATTAGGCTCTTCTCCAGTGAGTCCTTCCTTCTCATTAGGTGGCCAAAGTATTTGAGTTTCATCTTCAGGATCTGGCCTTCTAAAGAACAGTCAGAGTTGACCTCCTGTAGGACTGACCAGTTTGATTGCCTTGCAGTCCAAGGGGCTCACAGAAGTCTTCTCCAGCACCATAGTTCAAAGGCTTCCATTCTTTGGTGATCAGCTTTGCTTATGGTCCACCTTTCACAGCCATACATTGCAATTAGGAAAACCATAGCATTGACTATACACATTTTTGTTGGCAGGGTGATGTCTCTGCTTTTTAGTATGCTATCTAGATTTGCCATAGCTTTCTTCCCCAGGAGCAAGCATCTTTTAATTTCTTGGCTGCACTCCCCATCTGCAGTGATCTTGGAGCCCAGAAAAATCTGTCACTACCTCCATTTCTTCCCCATCTATTTGCCAGGAATTGAGAGGGCTGAATGCCATAATCTTAGTTTTCTTAATGTAGAGTTTCAAGCCAACGTTTGCACTCTCCTTCTTCACCCAAGAGGCTCTTTAGTTCCTCTTCACTTTCTACCATAAGAGTGGTATCATCTGCATATCTGAGGTAGTTGATATTTCTCCCAGCAATCTTAATTCCGACTTTTGATTCATCTAGCCCTGACTTTTTCATGATGTGTAGTTCTCGATCCACATACTACTGGAGACTAGCGTGTAGAATTTTGAGCATAACTTTACTAGAATGTGAAATGAGTGCAATGGTGCGATGGTTTGAAACAGTGGTGGGTTTCAAAAATTGTTCGAACCTACTCTGTGGGTGTGGCCTCCTTTATGGGAGTGGCTTGCCGCCCATGTGACCAGATATGAAGATGCTGACGACACTTGTCAGAACCATCTTAAATTACCTCACACAGAGCACTGGCATGCATAAGAATAGGATGTCAACTTGTTTTTTAAAAGGCATCTTTGGTTTGCGTTCAAACAACTTCAACACACGCAATGTTCTGATTGCACCACAAACGCAGTAGTCATCCTTACCTTTCACAGAGGCACTGAGTTTTATAAATATGAGCTTGATAGTGTAGAATAATCATATCCAAGGACCAGTGGTGGGTTTCAAAAATGTTTGGAACCTCTTCTGTAGGTGTGGCCTGCTTTCCGGGTCCACTGGTGGAACCTCTTCTAACCGGTTCGGTAGATTTGACGAACCGGTTCTACTGAACTGGTGCGAACTGGTAGGAACCCACCTCTGGTTTGAACATTCTTTGGCATTGCCCTTCTTTGGAATTGGAATGTAAACTGACCTTTTCCAATCCTGTGGCCACTGTTGTGTTCTGTTGCTGACAAATGGGGTACAAGTAAAGGTAAACCTCCTCTTATAAATGCAGTTAGGACCAGAATTCCCATCGGTAAGTGATGTGATTGTAAAGTGTGATATCACGAGATTGCTTTGCTAAGCAAAAGCAAATCTGGCAGTCTCAATTGCCAATGTAATTCCAAATGCATAGGTCATTAAGTGAGAAAAAGAGGAAGTCCAGATAAGGAGCTCAAGGGTATCATAGGGGATGGGGGAGACCCTGGGAAGCCCAAGACAGGCTCACATGATTGTGTGGGACAGAGTTGTAGTACAGTGCAAACTCAGGGCATGTACCTTCTTTACCTGGCACTTTACAGTGCCAGGTAAAGAAGGTACATGCAAGTTTTGGGAAGCTGGAGAAAGAATACTTTGAAGCTCGGGGTGTCTGGCACACCCTTTGATTCTGGGGTCACAGACCAATACAAGCCCAAGTCCAGAAGTGCAGTGCAAAGAGTTTCTTGTCATGCCCTGAAGCTGCAGGAAGTGGACCTTCACTCTCCTGTCCTACACTCCCCCATCCCAGCTGTACCAATAAAGGATAATATTTGTAGCTCAGGCTTGAAATGAAGCTTGCCATTGATATGTTAATTTAATTTGGGTAATGAAATGTCTGCAAGAAAACAACCAAGCTCAGAGAGCACCAAGGATCCCTGATCTTTACTGTCTTCTTGTTCCCACTGCTGATGAGGTGCGCTGGCCAGCTCCTTCATGAGGCAGCTGCTGGCCACATGAGGCCATTTTCTTCAGGTTTTGCAAGGAAATTATCATGAGCAACTTGGGGAAGAAAGCCTTGTGCAGTTAGCAGCTGCCTGGCAAAGGCCAGTGTTATGGCCCAGCAGGAGCTGTTGGAGCTGCCACCAGACTCTGACAGTGAGGGGCCCTATGAGTCGGCTCTGGAGGATGTGGAGGACCCTGGACAGGGTTCCGACTCCGAGCAGGGCGCAGAGAGACTGGTTGGCCACCAGGAGGCACCTGAGCCTTGGACCAGTGGGGAGGAGACGAGGGAGAGTGATCAAGAAGCCAGCAGTGAGTTGTTACTGGATGCGCGGCATCGAAGAGCTAATAGGCGTCAGGAACAGTTGCGCAAGTACAGGAAGTAATTGCACTCAGCTGGTGGTCATTAGGCTCCCCTCCAGACTATAAAAAGACTGCTTGTGCACACGCCCCTCTTGCAGAAGTCAACACATTAACTAATGTTTGATGACCAGTATTGTGAGCTTGGCAGGTTGGATTGCTGCCAGGGCTTATTTGTGTTGGATTGCTGCCCCAGCTTATCTGTGCCAGTTTGCTGCCAAGGACCTGCCTGTCTGTGAATAAATTCCATAAAGTATCTTTGGCTTGGAGTGTTTTGGTGTGGGATGAGAGGGGTCAGAACAGCCAGGTATGGCATGTCAGGTCCGAAGCAGGAGAAAGAAAATGGCAAAGGCCAGTTAGGCTGCATTCTCCTTATTTATACATCATATGTGCTGAGAAAAGAAATCTAATCTCACTTCTAATGCATCTGGCACAATGTTTATATTAAGTAAGTTTCTAATTAACTATTATACTCTGCTTTTCTTTTCTCTTCATTGAGATGCCATGTGTCTTGGAATCCTTAGCAATAACAGTTATGATTCTGTACCATCAGTTTATATAAATGCAAAGTCTTTTTCTGTCTCATTTTCATATTCTGTACATCAAATTGCTTGAATTTCAGCTTGCTTGAATACGAGCTCAACATAACTGAAGTGGAAAAATATGAAGAACATACTGATTGTTCAGGCATCTTTAGTAATTCCCAATGGAATATTGACTTTTCACCTGCACAATAATAATTTTACCCTGATGAATTTTTGTCATGCTTCTACAGAGCCTCAAGAACATTTAGTCCACCTGGCCCATTTTGAAGGATCAAGCCTTCTGAAGAATTATTCTCTTTTAAATTATTGCAATATTTACTACTATATCTATAAAGAGCCACTGAAATTATGCTAGTATTCCACAAAAAAATGGCTTCAGTAATCAATTTTATTATTAATAATTAACCTTTGGAATTCCACATAGGTTTTGATATTGAATGCACTTTCCTTGTTTTATTCCATACAGAATTAAATATTTGTCACTAGCTGCCTGGCAATATTTTTTAGATGGACCATTTAAATAATTTTAAAGGTTATATAAATAAAGTGATTAAACTCTAGATTCCCCCCCCCCAACGTAAAGAATTGAATTGTTCTTGCCTTGGAGGGAAAAATACACTGAAAAACATCTCCATAACATTTCCATGTGATCCATGAAATTAGAATGCAACAGTGGTAATGCCAATCCATCCATCTTTGTTCATTGTATTTCACCAACAGTGTCAGCATTCCAAATATCATGCAGAATTAAATCAGAGTCCAAGGCAGAACTATCCTTAAAGTTCCAATTTAAGAAGACAGACATGTTGGCAATGGAATCCCAATTCTGGAAGTTACCAACATGTCTGTCTTATTACATTGGAACTTTAAGGATAGCTCTGCCTTGGACTCTGATTTAATTCTGCGTGATATTTGGAATGATGACATTCCCAGTTGAACATTCATGATCTTATCCCGACACCCATAAATCCATCACATGGTACAATCTTCTTCACCCACACTGGCATCTCCATCCAGCTGCTTCTGGTCAGGTGCAGAGGTGCGGAGACAAAGGATGACCTTGGGCTTCTAGAAAAAAATGACAACAACACATTCCACAATTCTACTCCTTTCTATTCCCACCTCCCAACTACTACACTAATGAAACAGCATAATGAAATAATAGAGAGTGTGGCAGGCCAAAGATCCTAAAGGGGATATAACTGCAGGCCAGACAAACAGATTTAATAATTTATACTGGTCACCCTCCAATATAACAGGCATTATGCAAGCCCCCATTTCACACTACAACATGGTGATCACAGAAGAGATTGATGGAGGTGTTATTACATCCATAGGAATATAAATCCTTAATATGCAGACGTTGTATTACTTGGATGGCTGGCATCAACTTAGCTGAATATAATTACATTCCCCTGCATTCATTTGATCATAGATCAGGGGAAAAAACACCTTGACACATTTTCTTGTTGTTGTTTAGAAGGATTTTTTTAAAGTAATGAAGATGGTTTAAGGTAGAAACCTGGTGTAAACAGTTTTAACCATATTCTACAACCCCATTAATATATCATTGAATTTGGGAATTGGGAGAACCTTGGCCATCAATATTTAAGTTACATATTCTGCCTCTATGCCATCAATGGTTTCAGGCTCGGGTGGAAGCCAATTAAAATGACCTGAATTACATGGAAGTTGCCACAAAGTGAAATGGAATAGGTATGTTGTGTTTGGAAAACGCATCACAGAATAGCAATGTGTGAAACGAATCTCAACAAATCTCTTTCTAAATCCAGTTGATTTAGATCATAATGTCTCCTTTTAAATCAAATAATGCTGAGATTACATCAATGAAATCGTATACTATTATCAGACAAAAGATGGAAACTCGCAGGCCAAAGAAAACAAAATATACATTTTCTTCTTCTTGACTTTTAGTTTCTTGTTATGTCCTAGAGTTCTGCCTCTTCTCAAGTGAGCAATTAGTCACTAATAGACAAAACACGACACAATAAAAATGTAATTATTAAGGATGTTAGAAGAGAGACCTACAGAATGACATATATGAGCTTAAAGAAAAATGTAGTAATACTTCCTTTAAATATATAATATATATAAACCAATTCAAGCCATGTTGTGATTCCAACTCATCGTATCAGCTAACCTAAAAACTAATTGTCTAAATTGACACAAATACAAGATAAAGAATAGTAACACGTATTCTTACTACAACCAGAAAGAGTTGTGAAGAATTGCTAATAGCGGGTAATTGGAGAATGATACCATTTCTACTTTGTAAACTTATTCTTTACTTTAATTGACTTTTTTATGATGAAGGAACATTAAACATATATACTATATAAGATTGCTTTTTGCAGAGCTGCAAAATGCAGGATGTGCAATAAACTGCTGAGAAAATAATTTTTGAGATGAAAGAGATTGGCCTAATTAAATCTGCCCTAAAATATATCTAACTCCGTTCATTGTAAATTTAATGGCAAAGTTCTATATACAGTTATTTGGTATTATGTTCTGGTTAGTATGTTTTGCTCTTGGATAAAAACTTGTGTAAAATATTTGAAGGGTCAGACTGATACATCTTGTAAAAAGTTTCACAAAGACCTCTTGACCATTTCTGTTTTGACCCCCCCTTCTCCATCCAGGAACAAAAGCCAAACAGACATACAAAAGAATGTTTTAATCAGTCCAAGCTCTTGTTGGCTGCAAGCCCAAATAAACAAAGATAATAGCTCTGGCAGAAAATCCTATAACTCACACAACACTGCAAACCCGGCTTCTCTTATCAAGCCACTTATCCAAGTTGGCTTCTCTCGTTTTGTGAACACGAACAAGAACGAGAATGTTGACTTCTGCAACCAGGGCGTGGCACCAGCAGTCTCTTTTATCAGCAGGAGGGGATCTTGATCAGCATCAGCTGTTCGTAATCACCTCCTGTAGTTACTCCGTTGTTCTTTACGCCGAGTAGCCCTGCGCCTGCATGCATCCTGATACAACTCTCGGGAGTTTTCATGAACATTCCCTTTGATCCAATGCTCTGCCGCCACCTGGTGGCCAACCAGTCTCTCCTCGCCCTGCACGGAGTCGACACCCTGTCCAGGGTCCTCCACCTCCTCCTAGGCCGACTCATAAGACCCCTCGCTGTCGGAGTCTGGTGGCAATTCCAACAGCACCTGCCGGGCCACAACACATTTCTATGTTCCAGCCTTCTCTGATGCTACTTGCTCTGATGTTCTTCCTTGTTGCCTTCTCGAGCAAAGAGCCAATACATCGCAGAAATCTGCACTTTTCCCTCCAGATAAAATTCAAAAATCAGTAACCATGGGAAAATTAAATCACAGTTGAACTCAGAGAACAGAAAGCTTTTAATAATTTCCAAGTGGGAGCTACAGTCATTATGAAAACTCCAAATTAAAACCCTTACAATAGCATTCAGGGAACAAGAATAGGATTTTATGTCTTATCAGAAGTGAATTCATGCTAGTGCCGACTTCCAACTCAGCAAATATCACACAATGATAGAATGCAAAGATATAAGCAGTGAAAGCATGAATGAACAAAAAAAAAGACGACAAAATCAGGCTCTGATAATTCTATTGGGTATCTTGTGAGCAAAGTTTCTTTAAGGCTAAGCTGTGCCTCTGCATGGCTATGCAGCAGCCATTACACACCTACATACCAAAAGCCTTGCTTCTTCCCCACACCTTCTCTGCAGCTGGTCTTATTCTGCTCTAGGTACAAGTAGTCCTCAACTTACAACCACAACTTGGGCGGCATACAAATCTATTAAAATTACAAAAATTACAAATTACAACTGAGCCTAAAATTTCCGTTGCTAAACGAGACAGCTGTTTTGCCCCATTATACGACCTTTGCTGTCACAGTAGTCAAGGGAATCCCTGCAGTTGTTCACTTAGTAACACAGTTGTTAAGTGAATCTGGCTTCCCCATTGACTTTGCTTGCCAGAAGGTCGCAAAGCATGACTACATGACCTTGGGACAATGTAATTGTCATAAATATGAACCAGCTGGCAAGCATCTGGATTTTGATTATGTGATCATGGGGATTCTGTAATGGTCTTAAGTGTGAACAATGGTCATAAGTCATTTTTCCAGTGCTGTTCTAGCTTCGAATGATCACTAAACAAACTGTTGTAAGTCGAGGACTAACGGCATTGTAAGCAGCTGATGTTCAAGGGGGTACATTTTTGCAAAGAAGAATAACAGATGTCTGAGGGGAACAGAAAGGACAGAGCAATGTCAGCACTGCTGCTTGAAAGCCCCAAGCATAGAGAACTGTTCAGACCCACCTCGTCCAACATCAACACACACTCCGAGCCAAAGATAAGTTACGGCATTTAATTAACAGACAAACAGGTCCTTGGCAGCAAACTAGCACAGACAAGCTTGGGCAGCAATCCAGCACAGTTAAGGCTTGGCAGCAATCCAGCCTGCCAAACTCACCATAATGTTCTCCGACATTAGTTCCTGTGTCGACTTCTGCAAGAGGGGCGTGTGCACAAGCAGTCTTTTTATAGTCTGGATGGGAGCCTAATGACCACCAGCTGAGTGCAATTACCTCCTGTAACTGTGCAACTGTTCCTGATGTTATTAGCTCTTCGGTGCTGGGCACCCAGGAACAACTCACTGCTGGCATCTGGCTCACTCTCCCTTGTCTCCTCCCCACTGGTCCAAGGCTCAGGTGCCTCCTGGTGGCCAACCAGCCTCTCTGCGCCCTGCTCAGATTCGGAACCCTGTCCAGGGTCCTCCACATCCTCCAGAGCTCATAGGGCTCCTCGCTGTCGGAGTCTGGTGGCAGCTCCAACAGCTCCTGCTGGACCACAACAGAGAACTAAGCTTTGCATGTTGAGAAGGCATCTCTGTATTCAACATTCATTGATTTGCATATGCACACTTCCCTCTGCAGACCTCTTTCTTCAATGCTCTTCTTTTTCTCCCTTTGAATATGATTGCCCTCCAATTGCAGAAAAGCTGCTCCTTCTGCTTTTTACCTCAGAAATTCAGAGGGACGTTGGCTAATCTTTCCAGGGAACATTGGCAGCATCCCATTCATGTTCACTGCTGGCAAGGCAGCCCATTTCAACCAGGCCTGGAAATGTGAGGTCCTGGTCATTCCATTCAGGGAATGCCTTCTCTGCATATACTGATCCACATCCAACCTGACCTGAGTAGGGTCAGATCTAGTCCAAAACTTTGGAGACTGTAAGTAAAGAGCTGTGGTAGTAATGGTTAGTATTGCAAGCTAATTCTGCCGGCTGCCAGCAGTTCGGAAGTTCGATTCTCACCAACTATAGGTTGACTCAGCCTTCCATCTTTCTGAGGTCGGTAAAATGAGGACCCAATGTGCTGATTCTGTAAACCACTTAGACCGGGCTGTAAAAGCACTGTGAAATGGTATATAAATCTAAGTGCTCTTGCAATAACCTAGGAAAATGTGTTTCGAGCAATGTTTTCTCTAGCCCAGGGTTGAACCTAATTGCTGCTCATAAGACATCATGAATGCACATATATTTCCCTGACTTAGACAGAATTGTGCCTGTGAGCATGCAATGCTCAACAGAGTTAGTAAGAGGACTGTTTTCTTGCCAGGGGAAAATAATGATGACTATCACTGACAGGAGTGGACTTTGTCAAGTTCATACATTGTGGCCAGAGGGATTAAGGAGTGTCACACAAAGGAAAGTTGTAATGATGGCACTCCTTTAAAATAATAAAACAGATTGCCAGGATTTTAATTTCACTCCCAAAAGGAGATTCACTAAGAATAATTTCTCCTTGTTTCAAAAGAATGGTTGTCAGTCAGTTTTCTAATGAGCTCATGTGAATTGCCCTGCTAAGAATGACAGACTAGCCAAGTTTTTTTAAAAAAATATAAGCAAGTCAGTGGTGGGTTTCAAAAATTGTTCGAACCTACTCTGTGGGTGTGGCCTCCTTTGTGGGAGTGGCTTGCCGCCCATGTGACCGGATGGGAGTGGCTTGCCGCCCATGTGACCGGATATGAAGATGCCGACGACACTTGTCAGAACCACCTTAAATTACCTCACACACAGCACTGGCATGCATAAGAATATGATGTAAACTTGTTTTTTAAAATAGCAATAGCAATAGCAATAGCAGTAGACTTATATACCGCTTCATAGGCCTTTCAGGCCTCTCTAAGCGGTTTACAGAGAGTCAGCATATTGCCCCCAACAATCTGGGTCCTCATTTTACCCACCTCGGAAGGATGGAAGGCTGAGTCAACCCTGAGCCGGTGAGATTTGAACCGCTGAACTGCTGATCTAGCAGTAGCCTGCAGTGCTGCATTTAACCACTGCGCCACCTTGGCATCTTTGGTTTACATTAAAACAACTTCAACACACGCAATGTTCTGATTGCACCACAAACGCAGTAGTCATCCTTACCTTTCACAGAGGCACTGAGTTTTATAAATATGAGCATGATAGTGTGGAATAATCATATCCAAGGACCAGTGGTGGGTTTCAAAAAATTTTGGAACCTCTTCTGTGGGTGTGGCCTGCTTTCCGGGTCCACTGGTGGAACCTCTTCTAACCGGTTCGGTAGATTTGATGAACCGGTTCTACCGAATAGGTGCGAACTGGTAGGAACCCACCTCTGAAGCAAGTGTAAGAAGCTGCTTTCTTTCTTTTTGCCTCACCAGCCATAAACCTCACTTCACGTCACTGGTTATAGATATAAAGATGTTCAGTTTTGCTTTTTAAGTAATATGATCACTTAAATGGAACTTGGAAAAGCTATTTACTAGGGCTATTGCTGTTGACTTAAGTATGTCTATCCTTTTGTTTGTTTAGGGAAAGTACTATACTTAACTTCTCATGTTTTCATTGTTGCCGCTTTTATTGTCAGCAACAGGTTCACTTAAGCCTTGAATGGTTTGTCTAATCTTGTCAAATGTTTGCACAGAATATTTCAGTTGCTTTCTGAAATGTTGTTAAAAGGCCAGAGTAAATATGCTTCTCCTTTTAATAACTATTCTTTCATAATGTGCTCCTGAGAACCAAGTAGCCAGTATAATAAAGATATGATTTGGTTGTTTAGAGCAAGATAAATATCAAAGTGTTATTTTTAATAGAGGAATCCAATAGAGAATTCAACAGCTAACACCATTCTACCATTATTTATCTACGGTTTATTAATTTAAAAATTAAGAAAAAAACATTTTCTCAGTATAGTCCCATTGAAAATATTGCTGAAAATTGAATATGAACAGAATTTTCCCTTGCTGATCATTACATACAATCACTGTAAACATCACATAAAAAATACTTTGTAATTTTTACAATGCTGGTAAAATATATCTGATTTTCCTATAGAAACCATGGTAAGTTGCAACCAAATGTTTGTAATAAGGTATAAACCTATTTTTCCAGAGGTTTGACTGCCAAGGTAGATTTGTTTCCATAAATGAATTTAAGCCATGATGACACAAGCAAATTTTGTGCACAAATGAATATTTTTTTTCCTTGAAATCTGTTTCCACCCTCAACTGTGTCATTGTTTATTCCATAAAATATACTATTTCTATTTGCCCCCTCTTTTGTTATTTTAAAATTTTTGAATGTAGTGCTAAATTTCATCATTTATTTAGGAATTTAATATAGGGTTGTGTTCTAGTTTGCCTCTGACTTAGTCTAAATAGTTCAGGATATTTTTTCCTCACTAAGAAAGATGTGTACCTCTACTATTTTTACCTCAAATTCAAAGCTCTAGCTCCAAAATCTGTTGTTTCAAGAAATGTAGCAGTTTTTAGAGGCTTTTTTAAACAGTTAAGCACTAATCAGAGTCATCCACTGTGACTCTGGCAGCAACTAGCTCAGCCTTTTTCCATTTACATTTTTTTTCTTTTCATGATGCCTCCCCTGACTGCACGTCACTGTCTATAACACCAATGTAACGTGCAGATAAAAGAAGTCAATCAAGGGCAGGATAAGAAACAATGGGTGGCAACTAATCAAAGCAAGAAGCAAGCTGGAATTGAGGAGAAACTTCATAACAGGGAGGACAATTAACCAGTGGAACAGTTTGCCCTCAGATGTTATGAGTGCTTCATCACCTCATTTCACAAATTATGCTACCAGTTTTTGACAATTGTACCACCGAAATTTGGATGTTTAATTGAAAAGAGATCCTGGAAATTGAAAAAATAAAATATAATTAGGACCATATATGGCTTCCAATTAGATTAATTATGTACACAATGTACTTATGTATATAATGAAGAAGCCCTGTCTGGAATCCATGAGTCACAGAGCTGTGGTGGTTAAGATGCAAGTACCATAACCATCCCAGGCAATGGGATACATAACAGTAGCACTTGTGCACACGCTATAACTTTCCCTCCTTGCTCCACAAAAGCCACTGCCTAATTCTATTGCCAATAAATCTAGCTGGATATATTCTCTATTCTGGTGATATAAATGGGAGAAGACCTTTTACATCTGTTGTCACTACTCCTAAAGCTCTCGTGTCATTTTTATTCTAAATAAAGGACTAACTGGAAGGGACATTCAATGAATGTTGTTGTTGTTATTGTTGTTGTTATTATTCTCATCACTAGCCTGAATCAATCAATCCACTTCAGGACGAAGTCTTCTTATCTATCTATCAGCAGCCGCAGGGAAGCACGTCACAGTGGAGTATCATAGGATGGAGATGGAACCATGGTCTTTTCCTTGAGGCTACCATATGTACAACTGTTTAAGGCACTACTGATGCTGAGAAGACTAGACATTTCACAGAAATATTTATTTCTTTGCTATGGCTTATATGCCAATCAATCCAATAAGAGTCAAGTGCGAGCTGCACTGGTTACCGAGCAGTCTCCGGATACGCTTCAAGGTGCTAGTCGTAACTTATAAAGCCCTTCATGGTATTGGATCTGGGTACTTGAGAGACCGCCTGCTGCCAATTACCTCCCACAGACCCATTAGATCTCACAGGGTTGGCCTCCTCCGGGTGCCATCTACCAGCCAATGCCACCTGGCTATTACCCAGGGGAGGGCCTTCTCTGTGGCAGCTCCGGCCCTTTAGAATGAACTCCCTGCAGGGATTCGGACCCTCACCTCTCTCCAGACCTTCCGAAAAGCTGTCAAAACCTGGCTTTGCCGGCAGGCCTGGGGGTGATGAGTTCCCTCCCCTCTCGACATGTATGGTTGTGCGACTGTTGTTTACTTTTATTATTTTTATTTTGTTTTTTATGTTCCCCTTTTTCCCCCTTGAATTGTTCGCCGCCCTGAGTCCTCCCGGAGAAGGGCGGCATACAAATAATAAAATTCTATTCTATTCTATTCTTACAATAATGACAACACCAATTCCCAATAAACATATAAGCCAACATTATAACAAAATTAAGCAACAGTGTTCCTGAGGAACAGCTACACCCTTATTGGGATGGTCTCCTTATTACCAATGTAGTCCAAGGGTCTGCAAAAACACTCTCAGGTTTTAATGGCTTGCCAAAAAAAAAGGGTGTGTGTGTGTTGGGGAACCAAGTTAATTTAAAATGCTTTTCCAAAAAAGTAAGGGACAAGACTGAGATGGCTCATCCTGAAGATTATATTTTTTTGAAAAAAAGAAATCTGGAGAGATCCCTCCCTTCCTGAATTTATTAGGTAAACAGAAACCACAGAAAATACCGGTAGTCCTCGACTTACAATAGTTCATTTAGTGCCCATCAAAGTTACAGTGGGACTGGAAAAAAAAGGTCTCATAACCATTTTTAAGAGCTGTGGTGGCGCAATGGTTAGAATGTAATATTACAGGCTAACTCTGCTTGCAATTAGATCCTGAGAATTCTAAGAATTCTACTACTTTTGTGTACTGTAATCAGAAGTGATATTTTAAGAATGGGAATTGTGGCACATTGTGATTTATATAGGGTGGTGCAGTGCTTAGAAGGCAGTATTTCAAGCTGATTCTGCTCACTGTCAGTTTGGTTCTGAGCATCTCAAGGTGGAATGAACCTTCTATTCTTTGGAAATCAGTAAAATGAGGACCTGGATTGTTGGGAGCAATATGCTGATGTTGTAAACTGTTCAGAGAGTGCTGAAAAACACATTGGAGTGGTATATAATTAAGTGCTATTGCTATTTTTCACACTTGTGACCATTGCAGCATCTCCATTGATGATGTGATCAAAAAAATCAAACCCTTGGCAATTTCTGATAGTTGCTGTTTGTCAGGGTCATGTGATTACCTTCTGATGAGCAACGTCATGGGAAAGCCAGATTCACTTAACAACTATGTTACCAACTTAACAGCTGCAGTGATTCACTTAACAACTGTGGCAAGAAAGGGCAAAATGCACAACAAATGTTTCACTTAGCAACACAAATTTTGGGCTCAATTGTGTTCACAAGTCGAGGACTACCTGTAGAGCCCTACAGACTGTGATTTTTCGGGTTCCTCTCCCATGGATAGAAGCTTATTTTTCTTCTTAATTCTTTGGAGACAGATGGGTTCCTTTGACCTTTAGTTACTTAGAAAGTTTGCTATGGATATCCCTAAAGAGCAGCACGGAGTAGAAGTGGATGGCTAAGTGTATTCAACGTTCTCCCCCCACCTCAGTATTCTGTTTTAGGATATTCTCAGATGTGTCCATAGCAAATTTTCTGTGACTAAGTGTGGAAGAATCCCACCTGTCTGCAGAGAACTGGTTTTGATAAACAGTACCACAGTCTGAAAAGTTTGAAAAGATGGAACCAGAAGTCAGAATCAAAGCTAGGCCGGCATACTTCTCTCTCCCTCCCTCTACCCGCCCTTCGTCTTTCTCTCTGTCCTCTCTCTCTTTCATCTCTAGATACCCATAAGGTAACTGATAATCAGTGCATTTCTTGCTGCTTCTGTATTACATGGGTAAACCTAGAAGGTCTCATAATTGTAAGATGTGCTTCCATATTCTGTACCAGGTAAAACCTCTGTGTGGTCTCCAAGCGCACAGCAGTATTAAGGCAAGAATGAGCATGATCAGGGCCTCCTGATCCAGAAAAATCATGCAAAATGAAGATGTGGAATGGGCCTTCTAATCACAGTTCTCACTTGTCTTCAAGCAAGAGCTATAAGTTCAAGAGAACCTCCAAGTTATAAAACAATTATATGGAACTGTAAAGTCATGTCCAAAGTTATAGCTGGAATTTCCCTGGTATCAGAAGGTTTCTGATTCCATAGCTATATCTCACCTAGATGTGGATCTGGATCCTAGGAACCTGTAAGTACTGGGATAACATCTTTCAGAGAGAGGTCAAGACATATGGCTGATGATTGTCCTAGTTTCATCACTTTATCAACAAGAACAATAAATACAGTCTCAGTGCCTATCTCACTGAGCGCTTGCAACCAGACTGGAAGAAATATTTGATAATCTCCAATATTCTTCACAATAATTAAATTTCTTAGCCACCTTACCTAAAAATGGCAGACTGGAAACTGGATAATAATTATCCAATTGCTTGGGATAATTTTCTTGTGATCAAAGCATAAAGGAAAATTTGAATACACTTTATTCTGGTATATAACTATAATAAAAAGCTGATTTCATTTGAATCTCTGTCTCCATCCCTGTGATTCCACTTTCACCTAAGGCTTATTCTCACTGCCCAATTCACCATCACCAGAATAGCAGGCAACTGCTATTTCTGCAGGACAAAAACGGATGCCCTCACTTAATTCACAATTCACTGGAAAAAGTGACCACCACTTGAGGTTTTGTGCTCCACTTCTGAAACACACGTTTCCATGTTATGTCACTTTTGTCTGTTTTAGGTATCCCACTTTAGCTTGTTGCAGGCTAACTCCAGCAGCTCATGGCCTACTTTGTCAGTGATTATTATTTATTACAATAATTAATTAATTAATATCTCAATAAACAGAAAATCCAACCACATTTTCAAATGGAAAACTGTTGACATTTTAGATCAAACAATATTTTTTAAAAAAATGCTAAGTTGGCATTCTCACAAAACTGTCATCAAGACACACATAGAAATAAACTTCATCTACATACCATTTAAAAGTGTTGGAAGAAATATCCATCCGGTTCAGTTCCAAGCTGGGAAGAAGACACTGGAAACATGGAAGCTGATTAGAAAAATGGTTTAATGATGAAGCAGAACCACATGGGCTCTGGTGCAGCTGACCACATGAAGTTGAGAGGAGGGGGTTATACCTTCTCTTGGGCTTTGCACTTAAGCGTCCTGTTCCTGTGCAAGAACATGTATCCTATTGCCTGTTGTCAGACTCCTATGGGGACATGTAGGGGTTATGTAGGGGTCACAGCTGGCTCTATAGGCAAAGTACAAATCCTAGGTGTTTGTCTGAGCTAAGTTTGGTTGAAGTTTATGAGAGTGATGTAATGAAGGGACTTGTGGCAATTCCTATTATGGTTTAATGGCTTTTTCCTGGGTTGGATCTTGAGGGATAGCAATTGCTTATGAATAGAGCTACCTAGATACTTGGCTCCTTTCAATAATCTCTTTATCTCTTAAGTGCTGACATCTGCTGTGGGCTATTAGGGAAAGTGGGGATTGTTTTCTGCCTCTAAAAACATGTTTCTCCATTTCTCATTTAGGGAAATATAATATTCTGCCTTTTTAAATATTCCTCCAAATATTTCATTCTTTTAAGAGGGTGGTGCTGACTTTCTACAAAAGGTATATCCAGGAAAAGAAAGAAACACTAGAGCTTTCTAGCAATGAACACCCATAGGAAAGAGCACCAGTTAAATAATCAGGGGAAAAACTATATCCTAATCCAGGAATCATGAAAGACAAAAGCACACAGATGCACACATTCCAAATTGGTAGGGCAAGCTATATGTAAGTGACCAGCAAACTTCATTCTCCTATGCACATGAGTTCATCATAGAATAGAACTGAGAGTCTTTCAAGACAGCATCGACGTCAGTCTTAACATGAATATACTGTGAACCAGTCTTCTCTTCTTATCCTAAAGGGCAATGGGACAGCACAATATTTTTACATTTACTAACACATTTGAAGAATAAGCGTGCATGTTCACTTGACACTAAATCAATTCATATATTGTTATAAAACTGTCCAGTTATTTTTATGCTTCTTTCATTTATTGTATTGCCAAAAGATTATAGTTTGAGTAATGGACAAGGAGGTGGCAAGAGAAAATGCAGCAATTCAAAATATAGTATCTATGACTCAGACGAAATAAATTACAGGAAATTAAGCTTTTTTTAAAAAAGAAACACTCCAAAGACTATGAATGTTTGCCCTTTGCTTACAGTTAAGAAAGTGGGATGAAAGAGGGAGAAAGTGGGAGACAAAGCCAAATATACTTATTTCCATCAAAGTCTTCTCTGAGTCCAGAAGCCAGGTGCTTTTCTTTCTTTCTTTCTTTCTTTCTTTCTTTCTTTCTTTCTTTCTTTCTTTCTTTCTTTCTTTCTTTCTTTCTTTCTAAAAGTCATTTCCTTTCTTTGGAAAGGGATATTTCTTCCAGCAAAGTGAAGTAACATGGCTGTTGTCTTCCACAGTTTAGAAGCTGTATCACTTCACAAAACTATTTTGAAAGACTGACCTCAAACCAATGAAGGACAGGTGAGGTGTTTTTTTTTAATGTTTTGTTTTGCTTTTTTTACAGTTCCATTTACTCACAGACTACAGTTCTAACCAGAACAAGTTAATATAATTATCTGAATAAACAAAGAATTCTTAATTTCAAAAGTATCCATATTTAAGTAAAGATTAATTTACTCATAACTGCTTTTCACACATTTATTATACTCCTGAAAAAGACACATCTATGCAAGTACCTATCATTATAGATTTTTATAGGAAAATATAAAGATTACTCATAACTGTCAGCCAAGGTTGAGAAATAGATCAGAAATTAAGTATTAAGTAATTTGTAGTTATCACAAAATAAAATTATGATAACTGGGGGGGGGGGTGCTATTTGCATAGGACAGTATGGTATGTATGCAAATCTGCTGCTTAAATTGACAAATCCTCCATTTGAGTTTGACTTGTGATTCCCCTAGATATTTTCTCAAGGGCTATAAATGTAAGAGGATGCAATAAGGGCCACCTAATTTAATCCTTTGCCTAGGGCAGAAAAAATGGATTTTGTGTGTTAATTGAAGAGTAATGATGCATGAATTTGCCAAGAAAAATCTTTTCTTAATGTATTTTGATTTCAGAAAACATTTTCAAAGTAAACTGGCCTCTTGATTAGAAATATAGTTAAACTGAGAGCACGATGCTCTGATAATTAGCTGGGTATAAAGTAGTTCAAAAATTGTATTCAAAGAGTATTTAACAATAGTTTGTAAGAATATGAATAAAATGCTATAACATTCAGTACAGTACTCTGTATTTTTCAATATTTTTATTATTGGCCAGTATGTTTATAAAATTTGTAAATGACACAAAACTGGGTGGAATAGTGAATGACTTCCAGGAAAGAGAAAATAAAGGAGATTGGAAAAAGTTGAAGCAGCATAGCTAGGGTGATCAGGAACTAGAAGTAATTTCCACAAAAACAGATTAATGGAACTGGAAATCCAGAGCCTTGAAAATTGGATCCTAAGTAGGTATATGATAGTACTCTGAAAGGTTATCACATGGAAGCAGACACCTGTCCTAAATCACCCCTGAATGTAAGATATAATAATTGTTTGATCTATTCCAATTAAATGTTAGAATCATTGTTATTTGAATCTATATGAACCCCCTTCAGGCTAAAAATCATCCGTCAGTCTGCATTATATGGATATTTACATTGAATGAGATACGGGACTGTATTACATATAGGGGTCCTTCTAATTCTGAAGTAAGATATATTTCATAAAAGACAAGGATTCAACCAGCTACAGTTATAAATAATCCATAACTGCAAACTCCCCCTGTATCTGAGAAGAGACTTATCTTGTCTCTGGTGCACTACACTGCTGCAAGAAAAAGATTGAGAAACTAATTACTACAAGGTATATACAGGAATATTTGATCCTAAATGGAAAATTATTCATTTGCTGAGACTCTGGCTAAAGACGAGAACAGTACTTGAGAAAAATCACTTCAGTTCAATCTGTTACTGAAGGACTGATAGGTATAGTTTTATAATTCACATGAAGGGCTTAGAGAAAAGGGTAACAATGCCACTGCCTCACCACCACATATACACTACATATACAAAGATGATCAGGGGACTGGAGGCTAAAACATATGAAGAACGGTTACAGGGACTGAGCACGGCTAGTCTAGTGAAGAGAAGGACCAGGGGAGACATGATAGCAGTGTTCCAATATTTGAGGGGCTGCCACAGAGAGAAAAGGGTCAAGCTATTTTCCAAGGCACCTGAAGGCCAGACAAGAAATAATGGATGCAAACTGGTTAAGAAGAGATTCAACCTAGAAATTTATATATATATATATATATATCAGAGGTGGGTTCCTACCAGTTCGCACCTATTCGGTAGAACTGGTTTGTCAAATCTACTGAACCGGTTAGAAGAGGTTCCACCAGTGGACCCGGAAAGCAGGCCACACCTACAGAAGAGGTTCCAAAATTTTTTATAATATATATTTTATATATTAATAATATTTAATAATATATATTTTATATATACTAGATTTTTACAACCCCTGGTAAGCCCCAATTATGGGAGGAAGCTAACTGCTTCCATCATCTGTCAATCGGCTTGTCACAAGAATCCATCACGACAGAAACCCAATATTTTTACTGTTGCCTTTGTTATATTTGTGGGGTTTTTTTTGTGCTGATAAATAAATAAAGGGAGGCTAGTATAGATCTATTTCAAGCTATTTAGCTCTCATCAGCTAGCCATACCCTTACTGGGATTTGAACCTGGGCTATATTACATACTAGGCAGACTTCTTAGCCATTAGGCCACAGGCTCTTATCCGTTATCAGCGAATATATATATATATGTATGTATGTATGTATGTATGTATGTATGTATGCATGTATGTATGTATGTATGTTTGTGTGTGTGTGTGTGTGTGTACACACACACCAAATTTGTACAAATTTATATTTATAAATATTTAAACATCAAATAATATAAATGTATATAAATCAATGGTAGGATTATTAGTATAGCCTTACAACTGAGTCTGAGCTGTTACTCCATCAATTGGCCCGACTAATTGATATGAATACATACGTACATATAAAAAAAAAAAATACAAACTTGATGAAAAAAAAATAAAAAAATTAAACTGCTTTCCCATCAGGTAGTTACAAAATAAAGCCCATACTGTACAAAATCCTCCTTCTAAGGGGTCACTAAAATATCCCTTACTTATTTTTTAATGTGTTAAAATATTTTTAATTGTCTATGTAAACAAATCCCATTTTACTAATCATTTGAAAATCTGCATTATAGATAACTAACATATATTCAGTGGAAAGTTAAATATAAATAAGAGTCTTCTTTGAGGCATTATTAAATGCATTTTGGTCACACATGGCTTGGATGACCATCTTTAACAAAGTCCCTACATGGAATGCTGTATAATCTTGTATAGTACGATTCTGAGCTATTCGGGTCTTTATAGGTCAGTAACAATAAGTCAGTACCAGTTTGGCTCTTCCCAGTTCAGTGTGTCATTCAAGTGCATGTCAAGATGTTCCTAAGCACTTGGGCTTTGCAAAGCATTTGAAGAGGTACTTCACAAAGTGCATTGACATGAATAAACCACTCCTGAAGCACTGAAGATAGGGTTAGGATCAGGGGTGGGTTCCTGCCAGTTCTAACCTCTTCTATAGAAGAGGTTCCACAAATCTACAGTGCCATTTAGAACCGGTTCCAGCTCACTCCCCCCCGCCCGTCCACACATCATCAAGATGAAGAGCGAGTGGAGGAATTCTGGGAGTTGAAGTCCACAAGTCTTAAAGCTGTCACGTGTTTCTAAAGGGTCAGGGGTGCAATGGTAACTTGACAGCTTTAAGACTTGCACACTTCAATGCCAGAGTTTCTGAGCCAACTTTTTGATTGCTAAACAAGAACGTTGTTAAGTAAGTTTCATAACATTTTACAAGTTGGCCACGCCCACTCAGTCACATGGCCAGCAAGCCACTCCCACCCAGTCACATGGCTGGCAAGCCACTCCCACAAAGCAGGCCACATCTACAGAAGAGGTTCTACAAAAATTTGAAACCCACCACTGGTTAGGATTCATTCGTTCTATTAACAATCCTAGCAAAAGTAATGTTTCAATAAGCACAATATGCACAGCTCAAGGGAGCAACTGAGCTGAGCCTTTGGGAGAATATGGATAGGCTGTCACGGTGTTTTGAGAAGTACGGTATGTTGCTTGTGCTAGTATAAGTATTTTTTCCTGTTAGAGCAGTATATCAGGGCAATCTAACATGTACCAGTATACTTTATTACAAAGTGGCCCTTGAAAATGATAAATGCACATTCCTTCTGGAGACCCTAACTGTTTTAATCTGAGTATTCACAAATTGTCAATGAATAACTTTTAAAGTGTGTCATACCAACACAGAGCAGAAGAGTATAACAGAATTAATAAAACTTAAATATATACCAAAGCACCTCTGAACAATGCTGACAAATGAAAACTTAATTTGTCACATTTATATCCTGCCATTATCCAAAGAATCTCAATGGATTCCAAGATAAGAAAAAATGCTCCACAATATAATTCAACATTAAACATTCATAATACCATGCTGTGCAAGATAGACATGAAGGGGATTCTCCCGTATTAATCAATTTCTAAAAATGGAAATCAATCAGAAAGAAAAATGCTTTTGTTCAAGTCCCATTTAAAACAAGAGCTTTGTACAATATAAATTCCCTTTATACCTATCCATTGTGTATGCATATTATTGCTATGCAGATTTTAATTAATTATGCCATTAATTTCCCCTTAGAAAATCTATCTGTGCAGTGATGGTATCAGATAGTCATTGTATGGTCATTTATTCTATTAATTCCACAAATGTCCTTAATACTCCACAAAACCTTGCCTTCATATTTTTTTTTTAAATAAGCTAAGTAGGAAAAGAAAACAGGGATAGAACTGGATATTTTTCTGTATATCAATACAAATTCTACTGGTTGAATTGAAATGGCAAAGCATAGAGTTATTCTCATGTTGTTTAAGGTGTGTGTGTGTCTGTGTGTGTGTGTGTGTGTGTGTGTCTGCGTGTGTGTGTGTAAGAAGCGGAGGATAAGAGAGGGTGGGGGATTTATTTTTCATCTTCATAAAAAATAAAGTCAGCAATGGACACTGGACAATTTTAATAAACATTTTCTCACCAAGATAGCAGCAGTATTCCATTTATTTGTGTTTATTTACAGTTCCAAACCAATAAAATATAATAAGTACAGAAGACCAAAAAGTTTGAAAACTGCTGCTCTAATAGAAGAAAATTAATGTGTTTGAATAAACGTTTTTCCTTTGATTTTTTTGAAAGAGTTTTACAAAGCCTACCCTAGGCAATCCATGCAAGAAGGCAGAGTGAATTTTCTCTGACAGAGCAAGATTTGTCTTCTTAAACAAAAGTATATAGTTCATTCTGTTCCAGTGGTGGGATTCAAATAATTTAACAACCGGTTCTCTGCCATAATGACCAGCTGGGTAGGCGGGGCTCGGTGATCATGTAACTAGGTGAGCGTGGCCAACTCAATGTCACTCACATTGATGGGTGCTTCGCCTTAGCTGTTACAATATAATAAGGGTTAACCAGAGAGGCGGTTTCTGTAAGCAGGACAATAAAGATTAGGCTAGAAACAACACCAGAATGTTTCCTTCCCGCCTTCCTTACAGGATTAGACCGGTAAAATGGAAAAAAACAAAATGAGATTTCTTCCAACAACCGGTTCTCCGAACTGCTTAGAAAGTTAACAACCGGTTCTCCTGAATAGGTGCGAACTGGCTGAATCCCACCACTGTTCTGTTCATATAATAGCACCTCACTCCATATGAGTCTGAAATATCTTAGTTTTAAATGAAATGAAAACAATTGGATCCATGTTGGATTTTCTCGATAAAACTTATTGAAAAGTTATTTACAATACTGCACAACACAGAAATTCAGAATGGCATATTTTCTGCACTTATCTATGAACTCTTCATTAAATTTTTGATCAAAAATATTTTAGAGATTTTCAAGTCTCAATTCTTATATTAACAAGACCATAGAGAACCAAAATGTACAGCCTGAACTATCAGCGATCAGTATATCTGTCAATTAGTAGTTTGATTATCTATAAATTGTATTGATTTTATCTTAGAAGCTGAAATATTTATGAATGTTTTGTGACATATCAATCACTTATAAAACAAAACATACTGAAATTGGTTATAAATTAATACTATTGACTAACAATATATTAGGCATGTAGATCTTTACAATGACCTTTTGATATACTCTTAAAGTTTTCTTAAGAGAAGCTAGTCAGTATGTTGTATCCCCTCAAAAAGCATCTGCAATCATTTTCATATCACCAAAAATAACTAGAAATTTAATTTTACTGAATTTTTTTTCTTGAAAATATTGTGTTTCACAAAATAATCTCAGTTCCTTTAAAGATATCTTACTCCACAACTGATGTTTGATTTGGAAGAAAATGTTAGCACCTTTTATCATTAAAAAAAATCTTACAACAGAAACTACTTTGGTCTTTACATTCTTCCTTCAAATCTCAGTACTTCTCCAGCTGTCATATTCCTTTGTTCGGATATTGCACCACTACATCTATTACCACTGCTGATCTCCTGGTCCTTGCCTAGTACCAAGATGTGTTGTTCTGACTTTCTTATGCATCCATTATTTCCAAAAACCAAGCTATTATAACATAATGTTGAAGTATATGTGCAGATTCAAGCAATGTGGCCTTTTGCAATTGAGAGATGGAAATTTTCCTAACTGTGGTCTAGGATTTTTGGTGTGGCACCTAGTGTGCTGATGACCACTGGGACCATCGCTGCTGGTTTATAACATAAACTTTCAATTTCAATTGAATTTCGGTTTCAGTTTTCAGATCTTGATACTTTGTGATCTTCTCCAAATATGTCTTCTACTGTCCTCTGGTATTGTCCACATCAAATATCTACACTTCCTTCTCTTCAGCTTCAACTACAGTTATAACTGTTGAGTTATGAGCCAAGACTTTATCAGTCTGTATTTGGAAATCCCACAATATTTTAATCTCTTTATTTTCAACTCTCTGTTCACAATATTTCTTCATTACTGACATATGACAATGTTCATAGATGTTTCAGTAAATCATTTTAGCAATTATGTTACGGTAGGTTTTACTTATAATCATTTTATACAATTTTTTTGCATGCACTAAGTATCTGATCTACTGTTTCTTCTGCTTCTTTGCACAATCTGCATTTTGAAACATTTGATAATTTTTCACTTCTGATCTTGATTGTATTATTTCAAATACCTTAATCTACCAAAATCAGCCCTTCAGTTTTTTTAAAAAATGTTTTCATTGGAAGCCATTCCCAGGTGTTATTGTTGTAGCTAATCACACAATCAGCCAGGTGCTTAGACTGAATTTGGCATTTTTATCCACCTATTAAGTTCTTTCCAAGGACAGACAGAAGTTGTTTGGTGGTGTTAAAGGTATCATTGCAGGATGTAAGCTGTTCCAAGTTAAGCTTCCTTTTGCAATTGATGATGATTTTGTCACTGTCAGTGGTGTCCAAGTGGTGTTCCAGATGTTTGGGAACCTATCACTATTGGACCTATCTTTGCTTTCTTTTTTTACACTCATTCTACTTCTATTTGCAGGTTTTGTGATTCTGCTGTCTCCAGATACTGTAATCATTATTAGCTTTATTATCATGCATGCATACATACATACATATATACATACATATTGTTCATACATCAACAACTCTTTGATGTGAGTTGAGCCAGGACAGAGTGTCTGATCCCAAGTATTTCTAATAAAGGCTCATAGTCCCCTGGTTTCTATGCCAGTATCTTCACAACACAAACCCATTCTTCATAATACTTTATAAGAATGTAATATAATATTTTACATAAGATGACCTTGTGAGACACAGCCCAAGAAGCCTCCGTCCTTTACATTATTTAATCATACTGTAACAGAAGAAAAATGAATAAATTACAATGTCTGGGAAATAATAAGAAGCAGAATCTCTAACAACTATTTTTACCGAGTTTGATTCAGAGTGAAAAGAAGCTTTTTTTTAAAAAAAGAACCTTGTTTTATTTTCAAAGGAAACATTAGTTTTTATGCACTTGGAGCAAGTTATAGATTTTTGAAAATATCTTAAAATTGAAAAAAGTATATATAATTTTCAAACAGAATTAAGGCAGGTTAAGTTATCATCAGAAATTTAAAAATAAATTGAGAATACCAGGCAAAAACCCATGCATAAAGTTTATCATTAAAGTTTGCATTTATGTAGACTTTGAATAAAGCATTTTAAATTTTTCTTCGTTAACATAAATTACAGTGTCTTGGATTTTAGTGGGCAGTGAGCATAATGAATACAAATCCTTTTTGTAATATTTTTAGTATGTTCCATTTTTCATCTTGTTGAACTATTAACAACAACCTTGAATGTACTGTATTAATGATCATGCATCATAATATTTTTGCATATAACTATTGTACAATATTAATCTTGAGGACATTCTCAAGTAAGAAGGTTTATATGCAAAGTATATTTTTAAAAAGACAGACAGAAGACAAACCAAAAACTCATCATCACGGAAGGAATTTTTGTTCCATAATTTTCCATAGCCAGATTCTTTTTTCTTCCAAAGTAGAAAATTGTTCTACTGTATTCATTCAATAGCTTTAAAAACATTTTTTAAAAAACAGGAATTAATTTTAAGCCTAAAATGAAATATTTTTTCATAGGCGAAATAGGTTTGGGAAATATATGTTGAGACAAATTTGAAATAAATGTTTTGTTCTTGTATGAGCACAGCAACTTTTTACTATTCCTGTAATGCTATATTCGTTTTAAGCCAAATGAAAGAAGCTTCTGCTTAATGATCAAATCATTTCATCATTAATGTGATTCCTATACAGTCAGACTTTTTGGGAGGCTTTTGTAAAGCAAACCATGGAAAAAAGATTTGCTTGCTTTAATGAGCAGCAGAGATGCTGAGTTTGTTCTTGTATGAGTCCCAAAACACTTGCTCCAAATAATTTTTGAAG
Source organism: Thamnophis elegans (assembly GCF_009769535.1). Lineage (NCBI taxonomy): Eukaryota > Metazoa > Chordata > Lepidosauria > Squamata > Natricidae > Thamnophis > Thamnophis elegans. The sequence continues at coordinate 59,262,804 of NC_045549.1, forward strand.
CAGACACCATGGGAGTAGCTTTATGCACCAATATATGTATCTGGGAAGAAATAAAATAGAACAATTCACAGAGGGATTTCTGGAGAAAGGTGATTGCCTTAAAAAAGAGTGGGGGGAACATTAGTAGAAAATTGTACTTAGACATAAACCCTAAATACCTGCTCTAATTATATTCTTAATAAAATAATGAAATATCATATAGTCTGCTCCCTCTCCCATCCAGAAAAGATTGCAACCCATAACCAGAAGTCTGAAAGAGTGATAGATGTACCTTCCAATAGGTGATTTTCTATCCAGGCATTAAAAAAAGAAACTTGCAGCCACAACAAGCTCCCAATCACACAGTTTATGTTGCAATGAGAATGAGAGAGAAAAGGAAATTCTCAGAATTATCTGGTATACCTCTAACATGTGCATTGTGCAATATATATCATTTCACGATAATTCTTCAGAACAAGGCATGTTAGCAACGGTCTCGAGAAGGAAAGTAGAGAGAAACTATTTATTATTCATTTATAGTTTAGGGGCACAATTCAGCATTCCAAAAATGGAGCAATCCTATTTAGATCATTTCATTCTGACCTGATGTCAGATTCAAAACAAGATGCTGAAAATAGAGTCTCATTCCAGTATTCGATTATATAAGAAAAAGATATAGATGGTTTGGAAGTTTTTATTAACACAAAATGAAACTTACATTTTTTTCCTTTAGTAGTCTGTAGCCTTCTAGCTTCTCCCATACTTTACTTTAATAAAATTTCAAGAGCTCATGGGGTGGCCCTCCCATTAGGGCAGGGGTCCAATTCAGAAAGCATATCAGCCAGAAAGACTGCAGTGGGATGGAGACTAGAAAAAAACAGTAACCTGTTGTGGCACCGCAGGAGCCGTTGGAGCTGCCACCAGACTCCGACAGTGAGGGGCCCTATGAGTCAGCTCTGGAGGACCCTGGACAGGGTTCTGATTCCAAGCAGGGTGCAGAGAGGCTGGTTGGCCACCAGGAAGCGCCTGAGCCTTGGACCAGTGGGGAGGAGACAAGGGAGAGTGATCCGGATGCCAGCAGTGAGTTGTTCCTGGATGCCTGGCACCGAAGAGCTAATAGGCGTCAGGAACAGTTGCGCAAGTACAGGCGGTAATTGCACTCAGCTGGTGGTCATTAGGCTCCTCTCCAGACTATAATAAGGACTGCTTCTGCACACACCCCTCTTGCAGAAGTCAACGCATTGACTAAAAGTTGGAGAACTTTTGTAACTAGCTTGGCAGGCTGGATTGCTGCCAAGGTTTGTTTGAGTTGCTGCCAAGGTCCTTATCTGTTTGTTATGCTTGGCTTTCAGCCACCGAGGTTTTGGTTTCTTGCAAATAAAGTACATTCCAGTTAAGCTTGTCTCAGCATTTGTTACTGGACGGAGGAGGGGGTCAGAACAGTAACCTATTTCTTCACAATGTACAAAATGGACACTAGAACCTAAAGAAAGTTTTTGCACCACTTAAGGGGGAATAGAAATGTTTTCAGACAGCACTGGCCCAATAGCCTGGAAACAGAGATGAGCATTCTTATCTATAGTCAGCAACAACTAGCGGAGGCAAATCGGCAGGGATACCTTTACCTTAATGGGGGTAGAAAAGCCCAGAGGTGGGTTCCTACCAGTTCGCACCTATTTGGTAGAACCAGTTCGTCAAATCTACTGAACCGGTTAGAAGAGGTTCCACCAGTGGACCTGGAAAGCAGGCCACACCTACAGAAGAGGTTCCAAAAATTTTTTGAAACCCACCACTGACTATCATGCTCATATTTATAAAACTCAGTGCCTCTGTGAAAGGTAAGGATGACTACTGCGTTTGTGGTGCAATCAGAACATTCCGTGTGTTGAAGTTTTTTTAATGCAAACCGAAGATGCCTTTTAAAAAACAAGTTTACATCATATTCTTATGCATGCCAGTGCTGTGTGTGAGGTAATTTAAGGTGGTTCTGACAAGTGTCGTCGGCATCTTCATATCCGGTCACATGGGCGGCAAGCCACTCCCATCCGGTCACATGGGTGGCAAGCCACTCCCACAAAGGAGGCCACACCCACAGAGTAGGTTCGAACAATTTTTGAAACCCACCACTGGAAAAGTCTCTTGTATAAGACAGTGATAATTGTTGATGATGATTGGCCATTCTTGAAATAATTTTTAATGTGCTGAAATTAAGACAATTATTTGAGAGAGATACGTCAGATCTGTTACCTAAGCAACCAAGGGAAAAACATGATTTAAGTCCAAAACAAGCAGAAGGGATGTGAAAGTGACTCGGGCAAATATGTCCCCAATTCACGTGAGAAGAGTAAAGCACAATCAGACTTGCAAGCTTCTGTTACTATAGCCAATATTAATACAAGTGTAAAATAAAATTAGTTTTAACCTTCATGTGAAGCTGATTTCTTGCTTTGGTTTACATACTGACAGACAAATTTCATGAAATTAAATGTTTAAATATGTGCAGTTTCTTCTCTATAAATATCCTGATTACCAAAATCCATCCAGTTGGTAGGCTGCATGGAGTAAATTTTCCAACCCTGAAACGAATATTCAGAATCATTGAAATATTGCATTAAAAAGAAAACAGCTAAAGATAAAATTTATATTATTGTATCAACAGCTTTTTCCTTAAATATTTATAGTTATATCTAAATTAACTGCTATAGTCTCTCAGGTTCTTCTCTAATGTATTTATCTACTTATTTGCTCATTTTCCCCTGAAAATTGAACCTATTGTATATTACTTCATGGTAATAATATATAGCTGCCATCACGTACTAAAGTTTACTAGAAGGTACTAAGATGCAACTGCAGATATTCAGCATACTTTATATTAAAAATAGTGCTCATGCAGTTTTGCAAATGTATAACAGACGTAATACTAAAATATTTCTGGACCAGTGTGACTAAAATAAATGAAATGAGACAAGACTAATATGATTTGTGCCCACAAGGCTTATAATCTACCAAAACCAAAAAAAAAAAAATAAGGAATGGTAAGGAGATAAATAGTAATAGATGTATTAGCCAGTAGAATTATAAATATAATATGCAACAAGGATGAAAGTATCTGTGGGTTATGGTTTGAGGCTGTGGCTTATAACATCCTTCGCTATTGAGTACACTAGTGTAGACTGCTAAGAGTTGCAGTTTAATAAATGTCAAATAGTAGATGTCTGTGCTACTGTAACCATCTTAATATAATTGCTAGAGATCTACATTCAAATTCTTGCTTATTACTGCAAATCCTTAGGGAAATAACTATGTGTCAGTTAATGAACCTCACAGGACTAATCTGACTTTAAAGAGCGGAGGGGGAGTGGTGGATAGTATGTGAATGATATCTTTGCTTTTAGGAAGATAAAACTGTTAAAATGACACATGAATGACCTTCTATCACATAATTTATTCATAACTACAATAACAATGGAATGATAATAAATGCTTTCTTTGACTTTACACATTATAAATTATAAGGCTACTAATATCAAATTACATAAATTGTCTCTATGGATATTGATTATGCATTATTCTATATTTCATCCAGTTCAATAGCTCACTTTAGTATATATACAGGAAATCATTAGTCAGCTGCAAACTTAAAAATAATATGATCCTCTTAACAAGATGATTTCTCAGTAATCTTAAGATACATCATCATTTAAATTATTTTCAATTCTTTTAAATAGACTATTGTTGGGATGATCACCAAGGATTGTCACTTCTATTCCCACTATATTCAAATGCTTCAGTTGGATAAGAGTGTTCCAGATATAGAGTAATTTCTAATGCAGAATTCATGAACATAGGCATAATATGTGCATAGATTCCAACGGCGAGGCTACATTTCTCCTATTTAGTTCTTCATGCTTCTGCTTTTCACTGGTGCTTCCTGGTGAAATTAGAATGAGTACCTGTGATTACCTCTTTCCATAAGAACCAGCTAGTAGCTCAAATACTGAAAACTATTAGTAATGCTTATACTATATTTCTGTGCTCCTTGATACCAGTAAATAGCCATGAAATACCTAAAAGTCCTCCATATGTTTAAAGTTCATTCAAAATATTGCTGTTGGCAGTGTTGCGGGCACACCATCTTTTGGCACTGTTGCAGGAAAATGTCAGCAGACAAAGTGTCCTGTCAAGCAATTTGTTCCTTTAAAAATGGTAGCTAAGTATAATTTAGTCACTGATATATAGAAATACTACCTAAAAAGCACTTTTCATTGTTATATTCTATGAAACGGAACATCAGACTAGTAAACTGAAAACATGTTCGATCTTGGGATCTTTTAAAAATGTAAAAGAAACCCCTAATTTGTAATATAAAATGTAGCTGAAATTACCTTTGCATATTGAATGAGTATGGGGGGAAATAGTGGGTGAATTTTAGTGTTTTTGTTTTTGAAAATTGCACCATGCAAATTAATATTTCATGGGGCAGCTCCACACTTGCCTTGCTTCATCCTCCACCCACTCACCACCTCACTTTGTGGCCACTGCAACAGTGTGTTGTTCAGCCTCCTGCTCCGTTGTAGCAGCAAGCAATGAGAAGAAGTGGTGACGAACAAAGCAAGGCAATGGGGGCGGGGGAGGATGAAGCAGTGCAGCCTCCATGCATACATACATACACACAGAGAGTATAGATAGATAGATAGATAGATAGATAGATAGATAGATAGATAGATAGATAGATAGATAGACAGACAGACAGACAGACAGACAGACAGACAGACAGACAGACAGACAGACAGACATAGACATAGACATAGACATAGACATAGACATAGACATAGAGAGACAGAGAGAGATTCAAATAATTTAACAACCAGTTCTCTGCTCTAATGACCAGCTGGGTGGGTGTGGTTCGGTGGTCATGTGATTGGGTGGGCATGGCCAACTCAAAGTCACTCACGTCGATGGGCGCTTCGCCTTATCTGTTACAATGTCATAAGGGTTAACCAGAGAGGCAGTTTCTGTAAGCAGGGCAATAAAGATTAGGCTAGAAACAATACCAGAATATTTCCTCCCTGCCTTCCTTTGAGGATTAGCCCTGTAAAGTGGGAAAAAGCAAAATAAGATTTCTTCCAACAACCGGTTCTCCGAACTGCTTAGAAAGTTACCAACCGGTTCTCCCGAATAGGTGCGAACTGGCTGAATCCCACCACTGCTGCAGCTGATCCGAGGTGCACAGGCCAATGCCCTTCAGGCACCTGCTCCCTTTATCTCCTGCTCCAGTCAGACTCCACACAATCGCCACCTCCTTTGCATGCATGGTGGGGGTGGGCCTTCTGATTAAAAAAAAAGACATCCCCTGAAAATAAGCCCTGAGTGCTTATTTCGGGGCCCAAAAGATAATAAGATCGTATCTTTTTTCAGGGAAACACGGTAGTGAATAAGCCAAAGAAAGCACTCTAAGGATCTGACATTATTTTATTTTATTTTGTTGTATTGTACTTCATTTATTGTTGCCTGTCATTTAGTTTCATCCTTAATGATAGGAGTCTGTGCTTTTAAATAAATAGACATTTTTATCTTTGCCATGAATCACCAATATCTAATATATTTTTGCTTTTGGTTTTCTTCTGTTTTGGTCTTTTAGTTGTCACTGTTTTGAAATCCTATTGGCAATTTGTAGTCACCAGACAAATTAAGCATTTGCACAACGATACAGTTTTATGTTTGCCATGATTCATGTGAGACACTATTAACCCAGAGTACATCCTCATTATACTACCCTGCACTGCCATGTAATACTCTGAGTTTCTTGGTGAGAATCAAGGGAGAGAAGATCAGAGGGATGAAAGCAGATTGCCTTTAATGATCCTGTACACAACTCCAGAGCTCTGCTCTAACAAATCATGCTGTGATGCTTTTTCTTATTAATCAAGTGGCTGTGGTACATAGCAGCACAATGATATATGCCAAGTGGGGATAATTGAGATCTGTTTCTGAACTAAAAAAAAAAAGAACAAAAGACTTCAATTTCATATTTATGAATGCCTGCTGGTTGTGGCAATATTCATCAAAGACATGTTATTCTTAGCATCTTGAATTAAAATGGATCATATAGAGATTTTGTTTCATAGGCAACTGACAAGCCACACTTATTGACAAATAATGATGCATGTCACAAGCAACTCTGAATAATTATTCTTATTTAGATACAAAGCTTATCTTAGGGAAAGGATAAATTTAGGCAAATGGTTTTTTTTTTTTTGCTGTAAAATACAGTTTGGGGGATTTTTATTGTACTGGGATTGATAACATTTTAGTGAATGACTATGGTTTTCCTTATGGTAACATTTGGCAAAATCCTGGAGTATTTTCAGATATTTTCAGCTTCAAGATCAGTCCCATATCTGTTGGTTTTGAAAAATGTCATATGTTTGGGAAGTAGAGTTGATTTATTTCTAACTTTATTCAGTTTATTGGAAACCATAATAAAAGCAATTTTATTCAATTTATAACTCTTGTAACTCCTAACAACTTTTGGAAGTGTATCACTAAAACCCCACATATTAAAAAAAAAATCAGCTGACCAGAGGACCAAAATAGCAAAACTAGACCCAAACAAATCAACCAAAATACCAAAAGAAATAAAGCAAAATAAAAATCCACAATTACTCTATTCCTCCAAACCTAGCAGAACAACTAAATAATTACCTGAAAGACCATTGAGATCACTGATGGTAAGACCTGGACTGTCCTTAAGTGTTTGGACTGGTAACAAAGAAAACATGGGTTCTGTTCTTAATAAATACTTAACACAGCCAAGCACAATCAATCACCCCAGTTCACTAAGTGGAACATAAACCACAGTTTGGGGAATAAATGTCCCTATCTACTTTCTACCGGGATTTTTTTTTCCCATTCAATGAGCATTGTTCATGGATTCCTTTTTCATTGGTCAGATATATAATGGTAAGCATTCCTTAGTGACTATAGCATTAACTAATGGCCAGGAGGCATTCTGTGTGTCACCAGCTTTGGGGGGAAAATTCTGTCATAGAGAGGTTTTCTTTTTAAGCAATATTTTTTCTTTCCAACTCTCTTTCTGAGAGGATTAATTATGTAAATGAGTTGATGAATCAGTTTTCGATTTCCAATGCCAACACTGACTGGGTAGATTTAGTTTAATCCTGTGCATGAGTAGGTTCGTTTTTGGCACGTAAATTGAGTTTTGGAGTGGATTCCAACACATATAAACTTCTCACTGACCCATTTAAAGAAGGGCTGTTTGCATCAGTGGTGGGTTTCAAAAATTGTTCGAACCTATTCTGTGGGTGTGGCCTCCTTTGTGGGAGTGGCTTGCCACCCATGTGACCGGATGGGAGTGGCTTGCCGCCCATTTGACCGGATATGAAGATGCCGATGACACTTGTCAGAACCACCTTAAATTACCTCACACACAGCACTGGCATGCTGCGTGTGATGTAAACTTGTTTTTTAAAAGGCATCTTTGGTTTGCGTTAAAACAACTTCAACACACGCAATGTTCTGATTGCACCACAAATGCAGTAGTCATCCTTACCTTTCACAGAGGCACTGAGTTTTATAAATATGAGCATGATAGTGTAGAATAATCATATTCAAGGACCAGTAGTGGGTTTCAAAAAATGTTGGAACCTCTTCTGTAGGAGTGGCCTGCTTTCCGGGTCCACTGGTAGAACCTCTTCTAAGAGCCAAGGTGGCGCAGTGGTTAAATGCAGCACTGCAGGCTACTGCTAGATCAGCAGTTCAGCGGTTCAAATCTCACCGGCTCAGGGTTGACTCAGCCTTCCATCCTTCCGAGGTGGGTAAAATGAGGACCCAGATTGTTGGGGGCAATATGCTGACTCTCTGTAAACCGCTTAGAGAGGCCTGAAAGGCCTATGAAGCGGTATATAAGTCTACTGCTATTGCTATTGCTATTGCTATAACCGGTTCAGTAGATTTGACGAACCGGTTCTACCGAATAGGTGCGAACTGGTAGGAACCCACCTCCGGTTTGCATTGTTCAACATTAATATGCAAACAACTAAGTCTTGACCTTTTAAAGTATACATTTTCTTGTTAGAGTTTGGAGATGGGACAGTGGTTTTGAACTTGGCTCTCCGACAAAGAATATTATAATTTATAACTTTTCAGTATCCCTCTTCCCAGAGGAATTAAATCAATGATTATATCTTTACAACTCTTCAGTGCTTAGGGAAATTGTGATGACCATAACACCACTTTTACAACAATCAAAAAGACTAAATGAGACGCTGAAGGAATACTGTCCTCGTGTAACTCCAAGTTGACAAGAACAATCTTTAAACAATTCTTTTCACAATCACATCTTTAGAAAACTATAATTAGCTTTCCTTAATTAAGTTTGATTTACATCTAAAATAATTAAGATAGAGATGTCAAAAATAGATATATAGAGATAATGATATAAAATAAATCAGTGAAGGAGTAGAGAATCTTGTTTAATAGGCACAATGCGCTTAATCTGGTTAGTCACAAAGCCATTTTAATTCCTGTAAAGTTATTATTGGCTGAACATATTCACAGTAACAATATCTAAGAAATCCTTATGGAATTCAGGATCTCTACCTATTTCTCTGAAAAATACCTGGTTCCTATGAGTCAAGGCATCAGGACAGGATTGATGCCCAATGAAGGAGGAATTTACCATAGTATCTGCAAACAACTGGAAAAATAAAAAGCAATTTCCAAGAACATACCTTGAAATCTTTTATAATTTGACATGCAAGATCTGAGCTGGATATTAATTTATGTTCCGGAGATGAGCCCTTGATTACTAAAGTATATAAAATGCTACTCAAGATGAATCTGAAAGATGAATATATTAAAATGTATAGTAAAATGGGCAAAAAAATAGGATACAACATAAAACTAGATATATGGGAGTATGTATGGACTAATGGACTAAAATTTACATTAAATTATATGTGAAAGAAAAAAATTATAAAATGATTCATTATTGGTATTTGACCCCAGAATGACTAGCAAAAATGTATAAAGGGACTTTCTAATAAGTGCTGTAGATGTAATCAAAATCCAGGTTTGTTTTATCATGTGTGGTGGTCTTGCAAATATGTGAAAATATGCTGGACAAACGTAACAATGATAATGCCAAAAATACATCTAAGAATACAAATGAAACCTGAAGCTTTTCTTTTAGGTATTAGGGACAAACCGATGGAACAACAATTTGGGGTGCTATTCCTTCACATGGTGACAGCTGCAACGATTGCATTTGCGAAACATTGGAAAGGAAAAGGGATGCCGACTGTTGAAGAATGGATTTTAAAACTGACTGAATTAGCAGAGACGATGAAATTAACTGCTTTGATCATAGACAATGGACTAGACAGCTTTATAAGAGACTGGAAACCATTTGTGGACTTTCTGTGTGTTGAATACAATAGATATTGGATCATGCTTTTCCTTTTTTTTTTTGTATATCAGTTTTTTACTTTTTGTTGTTAGTGCTGGACAAGTTTTTGTTTTATTTTGTTTGCTTGTTTGTTTTTATGTTTTATATTTTACCTTTTATGATACTAAAGGTATACTAAATATATCTTTAAAAAAGAATTTGAAATGCTTATACAAAATCAAGATGTGTTATGATGTATTTATAAACTATTATTGCATTATTAAAACTATATGATGATGTGGATGAAAAATCTGAGTGATGTATTTACAGTGCATCAATGGGAAAGCTATCGTGTTTCTCCAAAAATAAGACAGGGTCTTATTTTCTTTTGACCCCTGAAATAAGCACTTGACCTTATTTTGGGGGAGGTCATATTATTTTTGAGGTGCAGGAGGCAGCGAGGGTGGTCACCTCATGGCTGCTGCTGTGTTGCAATATTTTGGGGGAGGGCTTATTTTAGTGCATGCACTTAAAAGCCCAATTTATTATCCGGGGAGGTCTTATTTTCAGGGAAACAGGGTAGATTTTTAAAAAATCAATAAAATGTACTCCAAGCTTCAGTTTAAAAGAAAATTGGAACAAAGTGTTCTGTATACTGTTCCCAACCCCCAGGCCAGGGGCCACTACTGGGCTGTGGCCTGTGTGAAACTGGGCCGCACGAGGGATGGGAAAGCAAATGCATGTGAAGCTCTACTTGCACAAGTGGCAGGCAAGTGCACGTGTGTGAAATTTCACTCACGTGAACAGTGGACACTTGAGTAGAGGGTGCTTGTGAATGCAGTTTTGGACATGACACTTTCCATTTGCATGAGTGGAGGTTTGTGCATGAGTCCAAGTGCCTTCTCTTCAAGCACCCACCACACACACAAGTGAAGTGTCAGGCGTGCCTCCATCAAGAACCAAGAAAGAAAACTCTTAATTCCATTGTTCGTGGAAATTAAAATACTTTTGCTGGTTATGAAAAGATAGCAGCAAAAGAAAAGCAAGATCTGAGCCAGAAAGGAACGAACAAGTACATATCAAATGATTACCCAGTCTCCTCCCTCCAACGACCCCACCCCAGTGTCCAATCTGCAAATCTCTAAGGTGTCATGTGGGTTGCGTCTTCAAAAGGCATCATCAGGTTGGCATGCAAGACGGATGGCCTTGACCAGGCCCAAACACCGGCAACCAGCATGCACAGAGGATGGTGAGAAGAAAACTCCCTTTTCCATATCTCCTCCAGTACCATATAATTCCCATCCCAAATACCATGCCCCCACCCTCCTTGTTTCTATGGCAGCCAATAGCAAGCAAGCGAAGCAGAGGCTGACATGAAGCTTCACATGTGAGTGCAAGCACCTTCATGCTCATTTGTGTGAGTGGAGGACATGTACACAAGCCACTCATATTAATGGAGCTGTGCACACACGTATGTGTCTGCCATTCAAATGCCCCCCCCAATACCGGGCCGAGATGCCAAGATGGAATAGTTGGCGACAGACATAATTCTGTCAGCTACTGCCAGGGAAAGAAAGAATACAGCCACAAATATTGGAAAGTGTTTTTTTTTTATTCTGCTTGCTTGTGGCATGTGTGATATCACAATGCCCATAGAAAAGAAGATAGCATGATGTCATAATGCTGCAGTTATGGTATCACTTGGAGCTGGCCTTGCTCCAATCTACTGCTGTCCATTAGCCAGTTGGGCTTTAATGCATTCATAGCTGCCATACATTGTTAGGAATCTCTGTAATTAAGATTTTAATTACAGGGGGGGAGGGAGGTGGGGTGTTGGGGGGAAGGGTGGGGGGAGGGAGGGATTTATACTAGGTTAGATACGATGTGTTAGATTTCAATGTAATGCGATTTCACATGTATACTGTTTTTCTTTAATTTCTCTGTAAAAATAGGATAAGTTAAGTACATTGACATATAGTGGAAATACACCAAGGGGAGGAGGAGTGGGATAGAAAGATGGGTAGAGAGGGTGGGAGAGAGGATGGGAGGGAGGGTGAGAAGGAAGGGAGGGAGTGGATCGGGAGAGAGGAGTGGTAGAGGGGGAGGGGAAGTAGGGTAGAAGGGGATGATGGAGGGAAGATAGAAAGTTGGAGGGGGTGGAAGAAAGAGGTGTACAGATAGTGGAAGAGGTATATTGGGTTTCTATTTTTGGGGGTATTGTTGACAAGAGGAATTGCTGCGATTATTGTTTAATGTTGTATGGCTCCGGCTATGCACAGTATATATGTGAATGTATGAAAATGAAAAAATGGAAAATAAAAACCTTTTATGGAAAAAAAAGATTTTACAGCTACTGTTTATGTTGCCTGATTTTAACAGAATAAGATGCCTGATTCCCCCCCCTCCCGCCTTCTCCTTGACATACTTAAGCATCTTATGGGAACAAATCAATATTCTGCTAGTAGTTGGAGGAGCTTATGCCTGAGTGCTCCCTGAATTTTAAAACAAGGAAATGTAACTGAAAATTAAAGCAAGATTTTTTTTTTTTAAAAAAAACAGTGTCTGTCGTGAGGAAAAGATGATTCAAAAGATGACATAAATGTGGGAAAGAGAAATTTTTTTTAAGATGAAAACTTGAACAGTTGGCTGGGAATAGAATCTACCCAGAACAGACTTGCCTTCCAGATAACTAAGAGTGCAAATTCAGAATGTAATTTCAACATATCTGAGGGATGCTGAGCCAGCCAGGACGTGCCTAAAATAAGCTTATCAGACAAGAAAATTCATTGTGATTTTAGACTCCAGTATCCAAGGCAGAGACCCTAGAAGGACAGTAGATAGAGACAATATGGATAAACAGATTGCTTAACAGGGTATGAGTTTTATGGACAATTAGGAAGTGGTTGAAGCCAAAGAATGTTAGAAAAAACTAAAGATTGCATGAAAAATAGCCATTGTTTTAAGCTAGCTCTTAATTGTAAAAACAAAGTAATAAATGAAAGGACAGCTATGCCAAATCCCTATTTGGAGCCAGGTCTTTTATAGATATGTGTTCAATTTGAGAACCGTAGCAAAAAGAGTAGGATCGTTTTAACATTTTGCTCCAGATTACTGCAGTACTGATTCAGATTCAGTATCTTGAACATGGAAGCTACCATATTTTTGGGAGTATAAGACTCACTTTTTCCCCCCAAAAAAGAGGGTGAAAATCTGGGTGTGTCTTATACACTAAATACAGCATTTTTGGCCTCCTGAAACCCCGCTCCCTTCACAAAAATTGACGTGCAGAGGATTTAGGAGGCCTGCAAATTGTCCTAGGGACTGGGGAGGGTAAAACAAGCGAAAATCGGGCAGTTTTTTCCTCATTTTTGCCCCCCCCCCCCAGTCTCCAGGAGCACTTTGCAGGCTTTCTAAACCCTCTGCATGCCCTGTTTTTCACAAAAAATGAGGCGTGCAGTGGGTTTGGGAGTCTGCAGAGTGCCAAAACTTTTTTTTATTTACCTCTTCAAAATCTTGGTGCGTCTTATACATCGGTGCGTCTTATACGCCAAAAAATATGGTATACTGCACTAAAACTACATTTAAAACCATTTACACATTCCATCTTTTTTTAAAAGAAAAACCAGTCTTACTACAAATATGTAATTTTTTTTTCATTTCTCTTTTCTTTATATTCAAATAGAGAAAAAAGAATGTCTACTATTTTTAATCTGTGTTTTTAATCTCACAGTCCTAGTGGGCCTTTTGTTGTTGTTGTTCACAGTGGCTTGGCTTTTATGCTGTAAGGTCCCAGAAGTTTTCCTGAGCCACTGAGATGCCAAAGAGTGTGAGACTCGAGACGAGTCAGCTTTTTTATTTAAAGCCAAAGTAAAAAGGCTGGGTGACAAAACTATATACAAAACATACAGACAAAATGCATATAAGGAATAGCCACACCCCTGCGAGAGTGGCTCAGAGTATTATATAGTTTCCCCCCCTCCATCCCTGGCCAAGTTGTTTATTCAGCAAAATGCTTTCAGGATTCAGAATTTATGAGGCAGGGAAACTCCCTACTCTGGTTCCTTTATCAATGGGGCCTGATATTCCTAGGTAACTGTTTCTTCTATATTTTCAAGGATGTGCCTAGTTTTTGACTCATTTTATTTCTGGCGACAGAATTCAATCAAATAAAGTGCTTCTGCTTGAAAACAAGCCAAGGCTTGAATTGTGATTTGCGCATGTTCGGTGTGGATTTAGTTAGAAAAGAAATGTAGAAAATTAAGGGGGAAAACAATGACAAACTTTGCACCTATATACTTGCAACAGAATACAGCTGGACCTTGACTTACGACCAGAATTTCCATTGCTAAGAAAAGTGAGGGTGAAGTGAATCATGGCTAATTTTACCTTCTTTTGCCATGGTTGTTAAGCAAATCATTAGCAGTTGTTAAGTCAATCATGCATGCAGTTTGTCATGGCTTCATTCTCTCTTTCTTCCTTCTTATTACTTTCCTTCTCCCTCCCTCCCACTCTTCCTTCTCCTTTCCCATTTTCCCTTCCTCTCTTCTCATTCTCTCTTCTTTCCCTTCCTTCTTTGCTTCCTCTTTCCCTCCCGCTCTCCTTCCTTCTTTCATTATCCCTTCCTCCCTCCTTCTTCCTTCTTCCATGTCCTTCCTTGATTCCTCCCTCCCGCCCACTTTCCTTCTCACTTTCCTTATTCCCTCCCTCCTTCCCTCCTTCTCCCTTCCTCTCATTCTCCCTTTTTTCCTTTCCTTCTTTGCTTCCTGTGCATAGCTTTTGAAGCCAAGAACCGAAGCGAGAAACAGAAGCGACATAAACTTTGTACTAATGCCAACCAGTATTAAGGTTACAATTTACTTAGCTAGAATTAGTTCCTAACAACTAATTTCCAACAGTATACAATAATATAAGAGAAGCCAATAACAAAGCTTAATTCCTAATAAATGATTTCTAGCAGTATATCATATTAGAAGCAAACAGCAAATATTGGTTT
>NC_045549.1:60249684-60286479 GCF_009769535.1 Thamnophis elegans
ATAATACTGGGCTTGAAATACTCCCACGTTGTCCATAATTTCATATCAATCTATGTCACCTCTTTAAAAGGAAGAAAGAAAAAAAAGTCTTCAGTTGTAACTTATTAGCTTTCAAAGACCAGTAAAATAGAAGGGCTGGAAAGCAGGGGAGCTCTTTAAAAATGAATAGAATAAAAGCTGCCAGGAACTAATCCAGCAGCGCAGTTACACAGGGAAGGTAGCATGTTGTGTTCTTGTTATCACTTCATGAAAAATGATTACATCATTGGTAGGATATTACATGACCTTTTGCCAGATATTGGTACCTGATATTAGTATTTGATGGTGATGGGAAAATATACTAAAAAATTACATTAGAATTTGAGATTGCCTTTTAAGAAATTTTCATTAATCTGTCCTAATGACACTTATTTGTTTAATGTATTCATTTATTTTCTTATTTTTTAAAAAATCAAATAATACTAAATTATACTGATGTCCCTGATGTCCACTGATACATATAATGAGTACAAGTTGAGTGATTTTTTTTTGAGTAATATTTTTGGATATCCTGTGAAAGATTCTCTTCAGAAACAAGTTTCATTGGTATCTTCTTGACATAATGAAATTGTTTTTTTTAATTATATTGGTTAGATCTTTTGTATCTAATTAAACCAATGTTCCAAGTAATGAAACCATGGTCATTTTATAGCTGGGTAATTCACAGGGAATGAAAAATAGCAGTTAACCAACTGCAAAACAAAATCCTGATACCTTATAGTTCTTCTAAATTAAAAGTGTTTTTATATATTCTCTATCACCCTGCCAACAAAAGTGTGTATTCTATTTCAAACATTTGCTAATTTGTAGGGGAGGGTTAGGCCTGCAAGGCCTTAAGTTGAACCATAAGGAAGGCTGAGTGCCAAAGAATTGAGGCCTTTGAACTATGGTGCTGGAGAAGACTCCTGCAAGTCCCTTGGACTGCAAGGTGATCAAACTGCTCTTTAGAAGGCCTCATCCTGAAGATGAAACTCAAGTACTTTGGTCACCTAATGAGAAGGAAGGACTCACTGGAGAAGACCCTAATGCTGGGAAAGATTGAGGGCAAAAGAAGAAGGAGACAACAGAGAATGAGGTAGCTGGATGGAGACACTGAAGCAGTAGGCGTGAACTTAAATGGACTCAAGAGGATGGTAGAGGATAGGAAGGCTTAGAGGAATATTGTCCGTGGAGTCGTGATGGGTTGGACATGACTTCGCAACTAACAACAATAATTTATTTTATTGGCTAACTAATAAACTTTGCTTCAACACTGAATAATCTAGTTTTAAAGTTCGGAGGTTGCCTTTAATTCCTTTTAATATATGACTTTAGTAGCATTCTGAAGAAATCACAAGTCAAAGAAAATATATTTATTTCATTAAAATAATAGTAATTCTCTGTTGGCCTTTGCAATTGCTGCCTATTTTTTTTGATAGACAGCACTTTCAATAACACTGATGTTTTTAGATGGAAAATAATGGTTTGTAATAATTTGCTTTATAGATCTTTTAAAATAGTATGTAGGCAAAGTGCATATATTTATTATTCTATTTGAAACATTTGCTAATTTGTAGGGGTGGGTTAGACCTGCAAATTGCATATATTTTGCCTCCAGAAGATAAGGCAACATCAATAAAGTTAAATCTTTAAAAATATTTGGTAACATCTATATCAAAAATAACCAAAATATTCATAATATTTTATCTTCATGAAATGGATATGTAATGCTACAAGCACACATAAATTATGATGGATTGGGTCCTTTTACAACTCCTGGGGAAAATCTGACCATAAATAATTGCTATTAGTGACTTTACTCTTAGAATATCTCTAGTTTACAGGGAACATTAAGTGGAAATACTCCTTTCTTTAAAAGTTTATAAGAAAGGAAAGTTCATTGTTGTGGATACCATGTTTCCCCAAAAATACGACAGGGTCTTATTTTCTTTTTACTTACAAAATATGGCCTTGGTCTTATTATAGGGGAGAGCTTATTGTTTTGGGGTTGCCGGGCGGCTGCTCCCTTGCAAACTGGCTCCTGGAGAGCCAGGCACAGCCTCAGGGGTGAAGCAGTCATGAGGTAACCAAGCTCATGAGCAACTGCCCGGCAAACCCCCTCTCCAGCCGGGCAGAGTGCCATTCACTGACCTAGGGAGTATACCTAAGGTGCCAAGCCACATGGTGCTCTGCCCACTCCCCAGCTCCCATGGCTTGGCACATTAGGGATACCCCCTTGGTCAGTGCATGGAGCTCTGCTGGGCTGGAAAAGGGGGTTGCGCAAGCGCCTGTTCTGCCCATAGCAGGCATGTCTCCTAGCCTCAACATGTCCGGAGCCAGCTCTCCCTGCAGCAGCTGCCACTGCACTCCAAGCATAACGTCTTCTCTGGCTCCAAACTCCCAAACTCGGCTGCCGAATCTTCCAGCAGTGGCTGCTCTAGAAGTGCGCTCTATGGTTGTGGGCTGGCTGCTAGAAGACTCTCTGTCCGGAAGACTCTCTTACAGAGTCTTCCAGCAGCCAGCCCACAACCATAGAGCACACTCCTAGAGCGGCTGCTGCTGGAAGACACAGCAGCCGAGTTTGGGAGTTTGGAACTGGAGAAGACGTTATGCTTGGAGCGTGGCAGCGGTGGCAGCTGCTGCAGGGAGAGCTGGGCAACTCCCCCCTCTGGCCAGGCAGAATGTCACTCCCCAACCTAGCGGTATCCCAAAGGCAGCAAACAATATGAGCACCTTTCTCCCCCCCCCGGCTCCTGTGGCTTGGTGCCTTCAGGATACCGCTATGTCAGTGAGCGGTGCTCTGCCTGGCCAGAGGCAGGGGGGGTTGTCCAGGGGGTTTATTTTTGGGGGTGGGATTATATTTTTGCCCACACAAAAAATGTGGCAAGGCTTTAGTTTCAGGACAGGTTGTATTTCGGGGAAACACGGTAGCAAAAAATGGAATTCTACACCGAGGAGGAAGATCATATAACTTAACTGATCATTCATTTTTGGCTTATAGAGAAGGGGAACTTAAATCAATAGAAGGGTATGAATTTTTATAGGAATTTCAGAATTTCAGAAAATTGCAGAACGGTAAAATTTTGCTGATTTGAGGACTATAGAATGAAAATCAGATGTATTCTGTCTATGTGAGAAAAGCCACTTTATTGTTAAAGAAAACTGTAGTCAGAGCAGTGGAAACATCTAAGAAGAAGTGAAACATTGATGGGATTAGGCATGTGTCTCCAATTTACATGGAACATTTGAGGTTTTGCTGAGTTACATTGTTGACCTTCTTTTATTAGGGTTGCCCAGACAATAATTTGATGCTGGATCTCCATTACTTCAAGTCAGCTTCATTCATCAGTTGTTAGAGTAAGTAATATATATTTGTTTTCAGTGAGGAAAGAATTAAGGGCTTGATCTTGCTAAGACAATAGTTTCTTTAGACATGTGTTATGTAAGGCAAGAAATGGAGCACAACTCTGAGGAGGAAAATCTTCTACATTACTTAAGCAACAAGCGTTGAATTCCAACGTACAAAAAAACCTAAACTAAACCAATAATCAGAGAAAAATGGAAAGTTAACAATGTTGAATTGTGGAGAGCAAAATTCCTTGACTGTGATCTGCTGCCCCAATTTTAGGACCCTAGAAGAAAAAAACTAGACACGTTTTGCCATGTAAGGAAAGCTGTTTCATTATTAAGAAAAAAAACCATGCTTCTTAGAGTGGGAACAATGGTGCAAATATCTATGATATAGTGTATTCTATTACGCTATATAATAGGTGTAATAGGTGTATGATCTTATCAATACAAAGATAATTAAATAAAAATTAAAATATATGGAATATGGACAAATATGAAACTGATATGGGGAGATTGTAAAGCAGAGGTTTGTGATTCACTTTTACACATGATAATTAAACTGAGTTGCTCATTGGTTGAATATGACAATAGAAGGGCAACTAAGCATGGGTTAAAATATATGAAACATTGACATATATAGAACTCTTAAGATGATGAACAAAGTGAGATGTTTACCACTTGTTATTCTATATCAGCAATGGCGAGCCTTTTTTATCTCGCGTGCCAAAAGCGGGAGGACCACAGGGGGGTTGTGTGCAGGCATGCCATACCCAATGTGTGACACACACACCCTCTCCAGCGTGCATGTGCCCATGACAAGCGCTCCCCGCATTTTTTGCATGCTTTTTAACCCTCTCCAGGCTCTAGAGGCTTTATAGGAGCCTGGGGAGGGCAGAAAAAGCCCCCCCACCCCCCTGGAGGCCCTCCAGAGTCTTCTGGAGCTTCCCTGAAGCTTCTGGAGAGCTTCCAGGGGCTCCGGAGGAGATTGTTTTCGCTCTCCCCAGGCTCCTATAAAGCCTCTGGAATCCGGGGAGGGTGAAAAAAGCATGCAAAAAGTGGGGGGAGCGCCTGTCATGCGCGCATGCGTGCTGGGGGGAACACACATTATGGGTTTATATCACCAAATATGAATCCTAAGCTGTGATTGAAACATAGATATATGGTTTTTTTTACGTTCCACTACATTTGTATAATGCTAATATTTACAAAATTGTCTGCTGTCCAGAAACATATTTTTTTATCAAAGACTGGTCAACTTAGACAGCATGATGAAGTCTGACATATCTGAATAAACACATCCTCTAAGCCATGGGTGTCAAAGTTGAGGCCCGCGGGCCAGATGTGTCACATGCAGGCCACGCCCACCCCAGCTCCATGAAGGAAAACACTCACAAAATGTCACATGATGGCAATATGACACAGCAAGTTTGATACCACCAGTAGTGGTGGTGCAGTGGTTAGAATGAGTATTGCAAGCTAACTCACCATTCAGTGCCAGGAGTTCAATTCTGACTGGCTCAAGGTTGATTCAACCTTCCATCCTTCCAAGATTGGTAAAATGAAGATTCAGATTGTTTAAGGCCATAAGCTGACTCTATAAACTGCCTAAAGAGGGCTATAAAGCACTGGGAAGTGGTATATAAGTCTAAGCGCTGTTGCTATTGCTAAATATACTTATGGTCTAACCCTGCAGTTATCCTCCACAAAATGAAAGATTGTGAAGGCACATTATATTAGCAATGTGGTGCTCTGCCTTTGACTTGGAAGCTTAGCAGCTGGCTCAAGTCCTCTCCCCCCCCCCCCGCTTAATGTTATGGGTATAAAATTTACTGCCCCATTGCCAATATTTTTCCTACTTCTATTGCTTCTGTTTTGGCTTGCTGTTTGGGGCTGCTGTTATGTGAAGTGTGTACCAAAGAAAGCCATTGGTTAAATTCTCTGGTTTTTTGATGCCTTTGTTCTTTCTGGATATTAGTAGCCATAAATAATTTTGGCAGATGACTGGACCCACATGTTTAGCCATTTATTCAAGTTGGTTCTTTCCCGAATCTACCAGATCAGGAGGTTATAAAGCAGGAGAGGCCCTCAGAACAGGCAATCCTCCAGACCCCTACACCAAATGCCTGTTTTGTTTTTTTATAGCTGATTTAGTGTGTCACTGAGCTCACCATCAAAACAAGTTTGTTGGACAGCTGGGTCTAGATTATTATCTGTTGTGGCCCAGCAGGAGCTGTTGGAGCTGCCACCAGACTCCGACAGCGAGGGGCCTTATGAGTTGGCTCTGGAGGATGTGGAGGACCCTGGACAGGGTTCCAACTCCGAGCAGGGCGCAGAGAGGCTGGTTGGCCACCAGGAGGCGCCTGAGCCTTGGACCAGTGGGGAGGAGTGAGCCTGAGTCCAGCAGTCCAAGAGCTGCTAGGCGTAAGGAACAGTTGCGCAGTTATAGGAGATAATTGCACTCAGCTGGTGGTCATTAGGCTCCTCTCCAGACTATAAAAAGACTACTTGTACACACGCTCCTCTTTGCAGAAGTCAACGCAGGAATGAATGTCGGAGGACATTGTTATGAGCTTGGCCGGCTGGATTGCTGCCAAGCCTTATCTGTGTTTATTGCTGCCCAAACTTGTCTGTGCCGGTTTGCTGTCAAGGACCTGTCTGTCTGTTAATTAAATGCTGTAACTTATCTTTGGCTCGGAGTGTGCTTTGGTGTGGAACGGGGGGGGGGGGGGGCAGAACAATTATCTATGTGATAGCATAACTTTCTTTAAACCAAAAGAATTATGGTTGAAGAGAGAATTAGGAGAAATATCTTTCTGGCCTGCAGTGGTCAATAGGCATTGAGTTTTTCCTATTTCCAACAAGGCCTTATTTTTTTGTAGCTATATCTGTTTTGAGGTATTGAAGTTGGAATATAACAGTATGTGCCCATGATGTAGTAGTAAATTCAACCATTTAACTATGAACTCTGAGAAACTTCCATTTATCTATTCTGACAATGTTTATTATGTGTTTTGGCTACCTGTTTTATATTCTCTTTATCCCTTCCTCTCTCTTTTCCTCATAAATACACAAATACACATTGCTTTGTGGATGTTCATTTTTCCTAAGCTCCCTTTGCATAATAAATATGTTACTAAAACAGTCAACAAATAAATCTTACCTCGAGTGTACTCAAAATATTTGAAACCGTAGAAGCAGAAGCTGAAGTGATATAGAACCCCTGTAATAAGTACTTCCCTGGCTATGGATAAAATACTCTGTTTTTTTCTGTTGTTTTACTCTAATCATCTCTGAAACTCTTTGAGTTTGTCCTTGAAATCATTAGTTTCTCTGGGACAGGAATGTGTAGAAGAAATAATAATATAGCTATCCGTTGACATTATTCTTTTTCAGAAAAATGTAGGAGGCTTCACGGATCAGGTTAATTCAGGCATTTATCTGGAACCTTCATCTGCACCTGGAAATTTTAGATTAAAGTAAGGATTGAATGTGAGTAGGAGTTTCATGTGATGAAACTACTTTTTGAACAACATCTTTAAAATATATATATGTATTCTTCACAGATTTTTCCACAAAGTTGTTTAGAATCAGACTATATTAAGCAAAATACAGGAAACAATGAAAACTGAATATGAACTATATGTGGCAGTTTGTAGATGGAGTTTTTATGACTTCTTAAGAGTGAATGTATTCTGAAGCTTAAACCAGTTGCTAGATAAAAAGCAAGTTATAATGAAGGTTCATTTTGATGAGTTAATTTGGCAACCAGCCCTACTTTCAATTGTGTGTGAGAGAGAGGGGGGGGAGAGGGAGAGAGAGAGGGAGAGAGAGGGAGGGAGACAGAGAGAGCGAGAGAGGTGAGAAATGGAAAGATACAGTATGTGCACTATTCACTTCAAAATGGAATCTGAAGACTGTAAAATCAGGATATACACTTAAGAATTCCTGAACAGTTGTTCAGACATTAATTTTGAATTCAAATCTTGCTTTTTTCCCCTTGTCTGTTTCACCGATGTTACAAAAAACCTCTTTCATTTTGATGCCACCTGTTTCTAAAAAAAAATTGCTTTATCTCTCAGATTCCATTTAGAAAATAGTAAATATCTACATCATTTCTATCTATATCATCTATATCTATATTTTCAACTTTATCTATATCTACTGTATATCTCTATCTCTATATCTCTATATCTATCTATCTATCTATCTATCTATCTATCTATCTATCTATCTATCTATCTATCTATCTATCTCCACCTCCACCTCCACCTCCACCTCCACCTATATCTATATCTGTATCTATCTATCTATATCTGTAGCAGTGGTGGGTTTAATTTTTTTTTACTACCTATTATGTGGGCATGGCCTATTTTGTGGGGGTGGCTTGGCAGTCATGTGACTGGGTAGATGTGACTATGTGGGTGTGGTCATGGGATTGGATGGGCATGGCCAACTTGATATCACTCACATGGAAGGGCACCTCGCCTGGCTTCTCTTTGCCCCTCCCCACCCAGCCAGTTCTCACCTCATCTTGCATATTATGGTGGAGAGGAAGCATTTTCAAAGTCATCTTCCCCTGTATACTAGCCAATAAGATGAGATTTTGCTGTCAGAAGACTGCCTGATGTACATTTCCAGATATTGTTTTGTTTTTTTATAAAGATTTTTTTTTATTTTTGAATAAACACAAACAGACAAAACACACACAAAAAAACAACCCCAAACCATCTTCCATTACAAATTGTAGAAAGTATATTGATTGGTTACAAAAACTTCTGTGCATTCCTTCCACAGTCATCACCTACAATTCATATCAAATCATATATTTTAAATTGTTTATATATATAAACAATTTAAAATACACACCGCCACTTGTTCAGCCTGGGCTTGTCTGAAGAGGTCCCCCCGCTTTCTTCTCTTTGGGAAACGGTTTGCAAAGTCCCTGTTTTGCAAGCTATTTCTCAAAGAGAAGGAAGTGGCAGGGGAGGGATTCTTCAGATGAGCCCAGGCCAGAGCAGCATTAAAGCCCGATACAGCCTGGGCTCATCTGAAGAAGTCAACCCCATGTCCTTCCCTTTGAGAAACGGTTTGCAAAGTCCCCATTTTGCAAGCCGCTTCTCAAAGAGAAGGAAGTGGCAGCGGTACAGGGACATGTCCAGGCCACTGGCGCTTCCGGTATGCAAACATATGGCTGATTTCCTCTACTGGCCCACCCATACCAGTGCATACCAGGAGAAACCACCTCTGATCTGTAGTATATCTATATCTATAGTATATCTATACATCCAATTTTAATTCAAAATAACTCTGCTGATATCCATATATTATAAAAATGACAAAATGTTCAATATCTCTAAATTATGATTTCCACAGTAATTCATTTTAAGACTGACCAGTTTGTAAAGAATTAATAAAAACATTTATTATCAGAAATGATAAACAAGTAATTTTAAAAATATTCTTCTTTCGATCTATTTAGTTTTTTCATTTCAAACACATTTAAATTCATCTAAGATAATTCAAATTAATTTTAAATTAGTATAGAATAAGAATCATGATCAGCAGAAATCTTTTCATTACAGTAAATGAAATTATAAATCATATATCCCTCTTCTTTTTCATCCTCTTCCTCTATAGAAGTCGTCTAGAACAAACTTTGAATGTCCAGGATGTAACCACTTTCTTGACTTTATTGTTGGCCAAAAATAAGTCATTATTGGTACATGTTTCTGGCAGTAGCTGGCATATCAGCAGATGGTCTAAGCTTTGTATCTCTCCATGTTCACAGAGTGTGTTGTTATCTGCTAACAACATTTAGGCACTCTTAACTCTCAAACCATTCAGGATCCTCCAAGTAGTATAAGGAAGATCAGATCCTTCAGCCATATCTTCCTTAATGTTATTCCTTTTTCAACGGTCTCCTTCCTTTATTTTTTAATTTGATTTTGTTCTTGTGTATCATCAAGAATGTTTGTTTTTGCGATAAAGCTGTTCCTCGATCTGAATTTGTGGGCTTGTGGGCATCTCCATACAGATGATGTTGAGCAGGGGTGTCAAACTCACAACTGACAGGGTGCTTAGATGTGGCCCACAGGGCTACCCTGGAAACAGCGAAGGACCACCCTGCGGTGTCTCTGCCAGCAAAAATGGAGCTCCGGAGAGCCACACACAGGCTGCAGGACATCGAGTTGGCCATGCCCATCCTGGTCATGTCCATTCAGTTCCCCCAAGGTCAAATACAACCCTGATGCAGCCCTCAATGAAATCAAGTTTGACACCTCTGATGTTGAGGATCATTCTCTTGCTTGGTTCCCTCAGAATCTGCTGCTACTTCTCTCTGGTTTTAAGTCACACCAAGATACCTTAATGTTGGACAATGCTGTAGTCGATGCCCTTGTCACAAACATCCAACTTGTCCCTTGCCTCTTGATTTCAGAGGTGGAAAATACACACTTGGATCTTGTTTTGTTGGGTTTTAAATGGTTGATGGTGTAATGGCATCCTAATGCTATTAGGGGCATGCATAAGTGCACCAGCGTGCCCTACGTCCCTATCCTAATTATTTGTATCCATTTACTGTGTTCTTATTCATGTTTATTCTTATTCCTGCAATCTTGTACATGAGTGACAAACTAAATGAATAAAATAAATAAATTCTTCAAGTGCTACCATAAGTTTATTGGCTACATCATTAATCCTTGTGTGGACATCGCTGTATCAACTGCACATATGAACAGATGTGTGTTGTCGGCGACTGGTTGATTGTTCATATATATGTTATACAACATTGGAGAAAATACATTTCCTTGTGGCAGTCTATTCTTCTGCATTCTCCATATACTGATCTTACCATTCAGCATCATATAAAATCTCCAGTTCTGGAGGAAACTGCCAATGACCTTCAGTGATATTATGTAACTTGCATAGCAATATACTACAGATAACAGTGACATATGACAATTTCGTTGTATTTATTTTGTACAATGACAATAAAGACTATACTAATTAGTCAATGAAAGCCACCCTGGCAATTAGCTTTCTTTTGAAACCATCCTTGGTATGTTGTAGTTTAGGATTGGCCACAGCATGATCTCCCTGGTCTAAAGCAATGGCGAATACTACTGTTCTTATAAAACTTCTGGTTATACAGAATCAAAAGATGCTATGAGCATATTCCTCATGATAAGTTCTGCAGGCATATTTTGGAAAATAAATTAATATTAGATCAACTTTAGAATTGGCATCCACAAAACCTAAAATGTGTCTCAGGCATATCAAGTGATGGTAAAATCCACTGGGTTCTCATATTAAACTAAATATTACTGTATCATATGTTAACTAATGAAACACAATGCACAGATGGGGAGGAATGTCCTTCAGAGGCAAAGCACATGGTTAATTTGTTTTTAATTATTTCAAAACTTGCCACTTCCAATTAGAAGGATCATCAAGCAGCTACTGGAAAGGTCTCTGCCTAAAAGCCATTTGCATATAAAGCAGTTAATAACAAAAAAAAGGAGAGGCAGATTTACATTTTTATTTATTTTTCATCATATTTTCTTGACTTGCCTTACTTAGAAACTCAGTAAGAAAATCTACAAACATAAATGTATGTGCTTATTTGTGTGAACTTCCAATTCCAAGTCAATATTTTTTGTAAATGTGTATGAAATAACCCGGAATAGGATTTGAGTTCTTTTGGTTTTACCTCCAATCCTGAGGTCTTGACTTCCTTTTTATTCAGGATGACAAATGCTCCTAATTGAGATTCTTTGCCTCAGGATACTTCTGGGCTTCATTTATATACATGAAGGAAAAGTTTCTCTTCATTTCAATTGTTTTCTTTCAAAAATAGAATTAAGAATAAATACAATGGAAAAGTGAATAAAAACTATAATGGATCAACGATTGGTTTAATAAAGGTCTCTAGTAATAAATTTTTTAGAGAAACCTAGTTCTCTATTACAGCATTTTCTTGCCAACAGCAGATAAAGAAAAAGTAAAGTTTTCTTTTTCATCATCTTTATGCCACCTCTCCTTGCTTTTTTTTATTTTTATCCAAAGGTCACTTTGGCTATTTTTCATCTTCTAAGAACGGGATTTAGTCTTTTCTGACAAACCAGTTTCATGTTTTGATTAAAAAGCAGAACTTTAGAAATTATTTAGGAAAGATCCTTGGGAGTGCACCAGGGCATGAACAAACAGCTGCAGTGGCTTTATGATTGAGGAGCTCTTGTTGCAACTGCCATGAAATGTGGGACAGTATGCAGCTGTTATAAAGAGAACTAGACTGATGCTGCATTCACATCTTCACGTTTCAGTTCAGCTTTTCATATAACATCTGAACCTTTGTTTAACAGAAAGAGTTCCTCAGGTGCTATTAGACAGCCCATCTAATGCAACATGGATTAGCTGATTGATTGATATATTCTGTCTTTATTTTTTACAACCTCAGGCAGCATGGATTTATTTTCTACAACTTTAGACAGCCATTTTCCAGAAATGGTGTAGGGTCTCCTACTTGGGTGGGGGTGGGGGGGCGGGTTGGACTAGATCAGGGGTCACCAACCTTGGCAACTTTAAGCCTGGAGGACTTCAACTCCCAGAATTCCCCAGCCAGCTTTTCTGGAATTCTGGGAGTTGAAGTCCTCCAGGCTTAAAGTTGCCAAGATTGGAGACCCCTGGACTAGATGACCTACAAGGTCCATTCCAACCCTGTTAATCTGTTAAAACTGATGGTGATTGGCGTAGAACCCAATCAACTTTTAAAAACATGATTTTCATGTCACTGCCTTCTACTAGTCTTCTACTACCTTAAGGAAAACGAAAATAAAAAAATGTCTAAATGTTAATTTCCTTTGCATTTTTGATCAATTGTTGCTTGAGGTTATTAGTCTATTATTTGACAGTAGCTAGATTTAATGGTATGCATAAAAATGCTACTTTTATTATGCAATGCTTCCAGAGTTAACTAATTTTCTCCAAAGTGTTTAATTATATATGTCTAATAGTATTTTGTTATAAGTAAAAGAAAAGCATGAAAAGTGTGGATATTTTGGATTGGACCATTCAACATTTATTTCTACATTTGAGTCTGAAATCAATTTACCTGTGCAAAAGTAGCCAGAGATGGACTTTGTCATTCAATCACATCCTCAATGAATGCTAGACAGAAGTTTAGTGGCAGCTATCATGATGGCATTGTGGAAATCAGTTGAAGTCTTCCTTTTTCTAGTTAGCTTTTGGGAAGTAATAGAGTTAGCATTATTTTGTTATTGCAAACGATTACAGATAGTCCTCAATTTACAGCAGTTCACTTAGTAAACATTCAAAGTTACAATGGCACAAAGTTATTTATGATCAGTTTTCATCCGTATGGCCATTGTCACATCCACATGATCACATGAACAAAATTCAGATGCTTGGCAACTGGTTCTTATTTATGACCATTGCAGTGTCCTGGAGATCATGTGATCATGATCATGACCTTCTGACAAGCAAAGTCAATGGGAAGCCAGTTTCACGTAACAACCTTGTTACTAACTTAACAAATGTAGTGATTAACTTAACTGAATTCAGTTATAAAATTTTATTTATAATGGCTGCATGTAGCTTTGGATACTACTATAAAGTAGAAAGATAAATGGTGTAATGACTTCGGTAAAAAAAAAATAGAATTCTACTGTGTGACATAAATGGTAACCAATATGTACCAACTGATATTTTTTTAATTGTTTGATCAAAATATTTGCACAGCCACTGTTATGCTGAGGCTTTGTGTTACTTAGCTTTTATCATTTTATTTTTCTGAATAATAAAATGCTTATATTCTTATATTGTGTATAATTAACAGAACAATCCAAACCATACATTATTATGCACTGATTAGCTGTAAAGCCCTGCTGGATACAACAAGACAGGGGAAATTGTTTTTAGATAGAAAAGAAATCCTTCCAACCCGAAAAAAAATATCAAACTAGTCAAAATATATAAACATTGTTTAGAGGCAGATAGGTCAAGAATCCAGAAGATTCATACATTTACCTGGGTTATCTCAAACACTCCTCCTTTGAAGCTTTTATTACCCATATCACCATAACCTGGTCTTCTTACTAATGGTTGTTTGGGTTCACTCTTCAACTTCCAGCAGATTTCTTTCTGTTATGTCACCTCCAGAAGTTCCTCTAAAAACCATTCATGGATCCATGAATAGACAGAAGGTGGTGTGATATTATCCAAGGCAATCATTGCCTCTCATTCCAAGCAGTGACTCAGGTTTCAGTTGAACTGTGTACCACAACTTCAGGGACATCTGGATCCCTTAGTTGGGGACTTGGTGGCTAGTCTCCAGCTGGCATCTAAGGAGGAACAATGAAACAGGCTGCTCCTCCCTGAAGCAGGACGCAGCCACAGAATTCTCCAAAACTATTAGGGAGTGATCTGGCTATGACAAGGCACTAACAACAACTTCCCCAATTTTAGTTCACAATGCTACTGCTCCAAAACAAATAAGGTAGGCCTTATTACAGATCAATAACTGGAGACCAGAAACCAGAATTACTAAACCACTTTGATGAATGATGGCAAGTGTAGAATCTGCACTAAATATTAGACCACAATTAGCCACCATCCATACACCAATACTTCATTTTGATTATTCATACTCTTATTAAGCCAATTAGGGTAAGTCGAATCATAATCTCCTTCTATTTACCACTCAGAGGACCAGTAATCCCAAATCTAAAACAACTTGTCCTATTGCCTCATTTAAAACAAATTGATAAATTAATCCATCTCCCCCGAGAAGCTCATGTTCCACCAAAGAATGCTAGCTGTTTCTCTCCCAATACCACCAGCCAGTTCTAGCTTCAGTTGACATCCAGTACTGGCATCCAAGTAACCAAACACACTGCAACACTAAGGCCAGGTTTACCCATACTGCTATCATTATCTCCACTCAAGTATAAAACTGAAGCCTGATGAGCCTGTTGTTATTTCTAGCTTCTGTAGGATATCTTCCTGAACTCAACACAGACCTGTGTTGTCATACTTCATCTATAAAGTGTTTGGAGAAGGAGGATGCAATCAATATTTGAACTGGTCTCTGTCCTTCATAACTGTCATTCTTTCATGGTAGTCCAGAGAAGAGACCAATACCATGAGTACTAACATTATTTATATTGTAACATTACAGGAATCTTTCTCAATATTAATAAGTTTAAGATGTCTGAATTTCAACTCCAAGAATTTCCCATTCCCCTAGTTGAGAAATCTTAGGAGTTGATGTCCAGACATCAGAAAAGTGCCAAGTTAGAAAAACAGTGGGAGTGGCTTGCCAGCCATGTGACTGGGTGGGCGGGACCAACTTGTAAAATGTGGTGAAACTCACTTAACAAAGGTCTTGCTTAGCAACCAAAATGTTGGCTCAGAAACTCTGGCATTTGAAGCACACAAGTCTTAAAGCTGTCAAGTTACAAGAGCCTTGCACCCCTAACTCTTTGGAAAAAAACCCAGGGGTGTTCAAACTTGACAGCTTTAAGATTTGTGGACTTCAAATCCCAGAATTCCTCCTCTTGCTGTTCATCTTCATGATGTGCGGATGGGCGGGGAAGGGAGCTGGAACCAGTTCTAAACAGCACTGTAGATTTGTGGAACCTCTTCTATAGAAGAGGTTAGAACTGGCAGGAACCCACCCTGCCTTGGATTGACATTGTTAGATGTATGGAGATCAACATTTAATGCTACTATGCCTTTTTCCTTCTTATTTGGACAAATTATATCCATCTATACAATGTTTTAAAATAAAACAAAACATTTCAAAACCAAGAGACACTTTGCCTGAATCCTTATTAAATTATATCCAAAACTTACCACGACTTTTCAACTTGATTTTCTCAAAATAAATGAGCTATTTTACATTGAAATTGGCTCTCAGGGTCAGTAACAAACCAGCAACATGCAGTCAGGAGTTTTTCTTTGACACGGGAAGCTCTTAAGTTGACATTGTTATCTGCATGGGAATCACATTTAGGGCCATTATACTATTTTTCCTGCTCATTCTGACAAGTAATATCCATCTGTATAATATTTTAAATATAACAAATCATTTCAAAAATCAAGAAAGCTTGCTCGAATCCTTCTTAAATTATATTCAGAATTGGGCCCTTTAATCAGTACATAATATATACATGGGCCATGGCATACTCCAACTCTTCCATGTCATTAGCAAGTAATAAACAATCTCCTTGTATTTCTCTATCCATAAGATTAAATGTATAAACTGCCAAAATAGAAGGACAAAAGACTAAAGAGTGGTATATCACAAATAATAATATAGCATTATATATTAGAGCCGAGGTGGCGCAGTGGGTAGAGTGCCGTACTGCAGGCCACTTCAGCTGACTGCTATCTGCAGTTCAGCGGTTCAAATCTCACCGGCTCAGGGTTGACTCAGCCTTCCATCCTTCCGAGGTGGGTAAAATGAGGACTCGGATTGTGGGGGCGATATGCTGACTCTGTAAACAGCTTAGAGAGGGCTGAAAGCCCTATGAAGCAGTATATGTCTAACTGCTATTGCTATTGAGTAATGAAACAGTCATAAACTGTTGTGTTTCTTTAAATGATCTGCTTTAACAAATAGCTTTTCATACCTTTTTGCTAATGTTTCAACTCTGTGACTAATAGAAACAATAGAAATAACAGGAAGAAAATCCTTTTATATAGTCTAAATATTGTGGTTTGACAGCTACTTTAAATTACACTATATACAGTATACAGCATTGCTATTGGACAATTCTTTCTCCAAAAATCATCTATTGTTTCATTTTAGCCTGTTACCATCATTAGGGTTGACTCAGTCCATCAACATATGCTATTCTATACTTTGTAAATCGGTCAAAACAGCCGTGTCATTTTATATTATTCTCTTAGAACAATAGTAGAAAATACAGATGTAATCTCTGCCATCTGAAGGAATCATTCCCAATTCTTTTTTCTTTCCCTTCTTCCTTCTCTCATCTCTAGAATAAAATGTATGACTTACTCTATTTCTCCAACTGGCACCCTCAAGGAAAGAAAACTTTCATTATAAAGCTGTAACAATATATTTCTACCTTAATTTACAAAAAGCAATTAAGGATTAGGGAAGTACAAGAAACTGCAATGTAACCATTTTCTTATTCATTGAAACAAATTACCGTACCCCTTTATGCATGAATCACAGAGTTGGCATAATGTGATTGCTAGATTGATGACAATAAAGTTCTCAACCCAAAATGTCCACATGTTTGATTTGAACTGTCTTCATCCAGAAACCTCTGAGTAAGCAGCTATACATATATAGATTTTATCAGTACAGATGGATATACTAAAATATGGATATGCAGGAATGGGATTTGAGCATTGAAACTGGAAATAATCCAGACATAATTGCATTGCTGTCAAAATTGTTATGCATAGAAATTGCTTATAAAGTATGAATGGCCAAGGCTTGGTATTTTAATTTTCCTAGATTAATGCAATAGCTCAGTTTATGTACAATTCATTTTAGAAGACATGCATACAGCTTAGAAGATTCTGTGTTGCTTTTTTTTAGGAAATATTTACCCGGCTGTTGAACTTCCAACAGTGAAAGGTTTGAATGTAGATTTTAGAAGTTTTAGAATGAAAAAAGTTTTAATTCAATATGTATGTAAAATCATGGTTTTTTGCTTGGAGAATTTGACCATGTATATGTTGACTATATGCTATTACTGCACTTGCTTAGACTTGCATTATGTTGTATATAGACGTATGTTATCTTATATTAGAAGCAGTGGAAAATGATTTATAACTGAATTATAAAGGTTTATGATTTATAAAGGTTTATGATTTATAATAAGATAACAAGATAATTTGGCTGTCAGTTTCTAAAGCTGAGGAGCAACTGTATTTTTTTGTTGCGGTATTCTGAATAATGATTATGCACCTGATAAGCCTAAATTACCTAACATATTTCATTTGAAGACAGATTGTTCAATAAAAAGTTTAATCTATTTTGAAAAAATGCTATTAAAAAGAGAGTAGCAGGAAGGCGCTCCCACAGAGATGGCTCTCCCCCTGGGAGTCGCTAGCTGACACTGTCTGGCTGATGGCACCCTGAGGAGACCAACTCTGTGGGATCACACCGGAGGCTACTGGTGGCAGTAGGTGGTCTCACAGGTACCCTGGGCCTAAGCCATGGAGCCCTTAAAAGTCATAATTAGTACCTTGAATTGCACCCGGAAGACAACTGGCAACCAGTGCAGGCCGTCTAAAAGGGGTGTAACATGGGAGCACCTAGGTACCCCCATGATAACCCGCGCGGCCGCATTCTGGACCAGTTGAAGCCTCCGGATGCTCTTCAAGGGCAATCCCATGAGTGCTACATAAGTTCTATTTATTCACCCTACATTTTTAATATAAATGTAATTCGGAGATCAGAAGAGAATGGTTTTTTACATGTGCATTTCATCTCCATACCTGGAATTTTGGATCATACTTGCTTGATGGCCATACAAAGGACCTCAAAGGTGCTTTTTTCCTCAAAAGGTAACTGGACTTTTCTTTTTCCTTGAGGAAGAAGAAAACATTTTGCTTCTCACCCTCATCATACTCTGATGGCCATACAAAGGATATTGAGGCCAAACTGTTACAAAGAGCATTTTAATACTACATTGCAAACACCAAGGTTGATTGATTATTTCATAATGGTATTATAGATCTTATACCATTATAATATAATAATATTATATTATATAATATTATATAATATCTGTATTTTTACTGATATTATGTCGAATATTATAAGCTGCCAAGAATGGATTGATGGTATATGAATTTGATAAATACAAACGAACAGGGAGAAAGAAGTGGATCACATGGTTAGCATGCAAAATATTTCCACATTATCTCTGGCATGTCTAAATTAGAAAAAATAATGCTTGACATATTGGAAAGCTATATTAATTTACCTTAATTCTTAACTTCCAATTGGGTTTTTATTCATATCATGGATACTGGATCTACTCACATTGCCAAAAAGGAAGATTCCGTTGTAATATACAGAACTTGCATTCATGAGCATGAACATAAGCATAGAGAATAGGTTGATCTCTCCAATGACTCTAATTTAGTTGATTTTTTTTATTGTTATTACTGCTGAAATAGCAAAAGAGAGAAAGAAAGAAAGTGAGAGATTAGACAACATCATTTAGTATTATGCATACAGAAATGATATATTTGGTTTGAACCGTACTGAAAAGCACTTACTATAGTTATATTTTTAAGTAGAAAGCAAGACTGTAATAGTTTTCTGCCAAATGAAATGTTACTGATTACTCTTTGGTGGTGTGAACAGATTTAGGTCCATGAGCTGTCAGTTCTACTACCATTTGCCCATGATCAGAATAGATTACATTAGAAGGAACGTAGACCTTGGCGAGGAAAAAAAATGGTTCCTACCTTGTTCAAAATTCTAGGCCAAATAGTAAATAGTAAAATTGTTTTTCAGGGCCAACAGATTATCAGCAAAAAAAAGGTTATTTCCATCAAAGTCTGATCAAGCACTGCAATTTTGTAAAAAGAATAAACCTACTTGCATGCATCTCTCTAGATATACATGTGTTGACATTTTGAATGATGCATAGTAGATATATGCAATACTATATCATTCCCATCTGTTTTTATGAACTGCAGAAGTGGCCATGTTTTGACAAGTCTACTCTACTGCTTTGCTCTATGTAGTCAAGAACTTTTAGCCTTATGTCAAATTTCACCATGATCGCATATCCCTTTTCTATGCTATTCTGCAGGTGGGGAAGTAATGACAGAAGGTTTCTTGCAAGATGATGATGTCTAGAAAGAAGATTTGCAATAAATCACTGTGCTTAAGAGCTTCTGCATCCAAATTGCAATATCATCATTCTATGGAAAGCTAAATTAGAAATAATATAGCTTAGTAGTATTTTTTTTAATATTAATATAGCCAATTCAAACATTAATACATAGAATTTCAATTTAGCAATGCACACATTTTCACTGATGCTTCTGCACCTGTTTAGTTATGTCAATTTGAAATCTGTTGACCAAATCTATTGTATATTCAGTATTCTGGCTGTACACATAGATACAGACACATGCACAAACCCCCATCATTTTAATTACAATAGGACAACTTCTAGAGATAGAATCATATGCTGAGCAAAACAATTGGTTTCAAATCCTTAAGTTAATTTAATTAACTTAATTTAATTTAATTTTAGGCATTTTATTTTTGAATGGCTGAAATCGGGAGTTTATATTGGCATTCTCTTCTATTCTTTCATTCCTGTTCTTTTATATCTTTTATATGTCCATAGAGATATCATTATCCTGGTCTTATATTCCGTTCCCAATGCACTGTAGTACTATATAACTATATAACTCATACTATCCATTTTTCCATCATTCACCTAATTCTCACAATACTGTCTAATGTGTTTACTCATGTAGTATGGCTATGGTTTTATTACTTATCATTATTTTCTTTATTCCCCCTATTATTCTTATTATAACTAGGATGATGATTATGATTCTGTTGCTTTGCATGTATACTAAGAGCTTCTGCACCAGAGACAAATTCCTTGTGTGTCATACTTGGCCAAATAAAGTATTCAAATCAATTCAATTCAATTCAAAACTAAATAACTTCAAAACATTTACACAAATACAAGGCTGAAATGTATGCATTTTATGTAAAAAAAACACATTTTAACGTAAGTTTAACATACAAAACAAAAACTCTTTATTCCACTATACTATTTAAAGCAAGTTACATGGTAGCAGATAACGCCAATTTGTTCAAAATACAAATATAACTGTTTATATAGTAATGGATACTGAATGAATACATCCTCCCCCTCAAAATGAACTTAATTTTTCCAAAATGTAATATTTTTACAAGTATGTTGTACTGTTTAGTTCATAAGTTAGTAAGTTATAAAAATAATAGCAATTTCCTCACTTTTATATACCAATGCAATACAACAGGAATATACTAGAAGACTACCTTGCCCTTGCTTGCCAGAGACCTGATGTCTTACTAAATAAATGTTTCATTTTCTTCTTTCCATATATGATTATTTTTAAAATTTATCCATCCATTAATTTTCATCTAAAGAACTCGGTTTAGTAGACATGGGATTATCCATCTTTTCATCTTCATGATTTAATTAAGCTCACTTCTTCTATTCTTGAAATGGACCTATTAAAGATGTCAATCATTCATGCCAGAGGTGGGTTCCTACCGGTTCGTACCAGTTTGGTAGAACCGGTTCGTCAAATCTACCGAACCGGTTAGAAGAGGTTCCATCAGTGGACCCGGAAAGCAAGCCACACCTACAGAAGAGGTTCCAAAATTTTTTAAAACCCACCACTGATTCTTGCGCTGACATAATAAAGTCAGTTCACAATGGGCTACTCTGAAAGGCTTGTCTCTAAAGAATTGGGTATTTTTTTTTAAAAAAAAATGTTTAGGTTCTTCCAAGTGAGAAGCATCTTTGACTTATTTTTTGGTGCTATTCATTTGTTGACTTTCTATTTACTATCATTACCTCAAGTCACCATTAAATGATGTCATTTAATTATTAGGCATATACTTATAATGATTTAAGACAGCTGTTAAATAAAGCATTTTATTTAATTTAAAATGATACAGCACACATAGAATTAGAAATGACATCATTACTTGAATTAAATAGACACACATTTTAGTTAGCTACAGTTTTCAGAAAACAAGCTTAATTCTTGAAGAAGTTTGAAGAATATAATATCTTTCAGAGCAAACTGCCATAAATACAACTTAACCTTTATTTAAAGTTTTGATACTTTACTGAACCTCCAAATGATGTTTTCTTCTATTTTAATTGAAAGAGACGTTTCTAAATTCCAGTGAAGGTGAGTTATCATTTACTTATTTATATTTTCTAGCCATCAATTTAGGTACTTAAAGACCAGCAACCACCTTTGCGAGCAATTGATTGAAAGTCACTGTGTAATTGAGCAGATTCCTAATGTGCCATAGTTTAGGTTTAAATCCAACTGAAGAGATTGTTTTCTGCCTCTTTAACAAGCATATAATGCCACCAATGTCACGACTTTAAAGATTTTTTTTTATTTGCACATGCCACAAAACCTCATATTTTATTCACAGACCCCCTTGGCTGATTGTGCAATTCGGAAATCAGTAAATAGGATAAAATGATAAGGAAAGGAGAATGTGCAACGCAGAATCAGAAGAAATGTATACTTGGCATTTCAAAATGGCAAATATGTGAATTGTTTAAAGCATACATCTATTTATTTACATGATCGCTTATGCTACTTAATTAGCTTACCTGAAAGTACCAGCAGCAATTTGTGCTCATCAGCAGAAATTATAGGTAGGCCTTGACTTATGACCCCAATTGAGTCTGTTGCTAAGTGAGACAGTTGTGAGTTTTGCCCCATTTTACAACCTTTCTTACCAAAGTTGTTAAGTGAATCACTGTGGTTAATTTGACTTTCCCACTGATTTTGCTTGTCAGAAGGTCACAAAAGGTGACTCCAGGACATTGCAACCATCATAAATATGAACCAGTTGCTAAGCATCCTAATTTTGATCATATAACCACGAGGATGCTACAACCACCATTAGGTGTTTAAAAAGGTTAGTCACTTTTTCAGCACCATTGTAACTTTTAATGTTTACTAAATGAACTGTAGAACTGAAAAATTGAAAACTGCCTGTAATGTCACTCCTATTGAGTCCTATTGTCCTATTACTTTTAGGTATATCAGTTTCTGAGTTTTGTGTCATCTGTTTCATTCATATTCTTTCTGAAACTTTTGAAAAACAAGTCATCAATAATCAATAAGAGTAGAGCTGGAAGGGACCGTGGAGGTCTTCTAGTCCAACCCCCTGCTCGAGCAGGAAACCCTATACTATTTCAGATACAGTAGAACCTCTGGTCACGACCATAATTTGTTCCATAACTTTGGTCGCAAACAGACTTGGTCGTGACCTGAACCTAATTTTGGAAATTTGGCACTTACAAAAAAAAAAAGGCATGGAAGGGGAAATCAGCTATGAAAAAAATGTGATTTTTTTTTTTTAGTCAGAACCTGATTAGGTTGTGGTCAGAAGTGTTCATGATCTTCTGCTGTAGGTGCTTCTTTTATTTAAAACCTCCAATGATGAAACACCTACAACTTCTGCATATACGTTTTTTACAATTTCTTTCACTATACAATTTGAGGATATTACTAATAATTGCTGTGGTTGTTACTGTCCTAGAAATTGTGTTATTTTAGAATAAATCCTTACATATTCAAAACAGCACAGTCTCTGGCCCAATAATGCCCAGAATCATTAAAGGGGTATAAAATGAATGAATGAATGAATGAATGAATGAAATAATATAAGAATTGAAAAACACTAAGCTTTGACAAACTATGCAAACTATTTAGAGAATATTGTATAGAAATGAGGGCCATTTGTAAAGTAAAACCCAAAAACTGATTATACAGATGGAGGATTAGCTGAAGAATAAAAATCTGCATAGGAAATGAAATAGGTAGATGAAAACAGGCAAGATTTCCTGGCTGGATAGAAGTCAAAAAGAGGCACTGTGCATTTTGTTGCAAGTTTTCCTTTTCTCTTTCTCATCTTCCTTCTTCTATAAATTATTTTTTATCATTTTCTTCCAGAGTTGTAGTCAATTTCATTCTTGTAAGTTTCATCTGGCAAAATCCATGTTTACAGTTACTGTGTTACTGGAAGAAGGTCCTGTGCAGTGGTGGGTTTCAAATTTTTTTAAAACCTCTTCTGTAGATGTGTCCTGCTTTGTGGGAGTCGCTTGCTGGCCATGTGACCGGGTGAGAGTGGTGTGCCAGCCATGTGACTGGGTGGGAGTGGCCAACTTGTAAAATGTGGTGAAACTCACTTAATAACACTCTTGCTTAGCAATCAAAATGTTGGCTCAGAAATTTTGACATTTGAAGCACACAAGTCTTAAAGCTGTCAAGTTACAAGACCATTGCACCCCTAACCCTTTAGAAAAAAAAACCCCAGGGGTGTTCAAACTTGACAGCTTTAAGACTTGTGGATTTCAACTCCCAGAATTCCTCCTCTCGCTCTTCATCTTGATGATGTGGGAATGGGCGGGGGGAGGGAGCTGGAACCAGTTCTAAACGGCACTGTAGATTTGTGCTTATAGAAGAGGTTAGAACTGGCAGGAACCCACCCCTGGTCCTGTGCCATAAATATATTGTTGATCCTGAAAAATATAATTAAATGTAATATATCTTTACCCTTCATTTCCAGAGTAGTTATACAATATATTTACAGGTAATCTTCGCGTTATGAATGTAATGGAGCCTGCCAGGATCCATTGGAGTGAATCACATCAAATGAACGTGATCACTCCCTGCTTTTGCCTAGGCATTCACTAATCAAATGTACAGGTTGATAAGTGTATATCAGGTATCTCAGAATGGGGAAGGCCTAGTGATGGAATGGGGCACCTGCTTCAGACCACCCAAGGTCTCTCACAATCCACTGAGATACGTCAAGCTCCCTCCCTTGGGTCCCCACAATTGCTCTCCCTCATCCTGCCATATCAAGTCACTTACTTGTGAAGATCTAGTGAGCTGTCTCCTTTCCAGCCTCTCTGCCATGGTTTCTTTGCCTGCTTGAAGTCTCAGTGCAAAAAATGTTTGCAAACTGATGAGATTTTGGGGGAAATGCTGTTCGGCCGGATCTGGGGCAGACCTTAGTTCGCTAAGAACAGAGGCCTAAAATACTGTAGTGTAAGATTAAAAGAGAATTTGATAACTAGACAGATTATTTGGGTATTAAAGTTTCTGTACCATGTGGAATGGGAAAAAGGAATGATTACCTTTAAGATTAGTTGTTCTGTTTGCTTCACCTAACTAAAACAAATGAAACAGGATATTGGTACCAATACCCCCTGTGGGGAGGTAAATGAGTAATGAATGTCCTGTCTCTGTTTTTGGAGATTGTATACGAGGTCTACGTGACACAGGAAGGCCAGATACTTTGGGATGATCGATATGTTGGCTAAAAGTATAAAAGACTGTAAACAACTGCCCTTTGGGGTTCAGATTTTGCTTGATCAATCGCTTCTGAACCTTTGCGCAAATAAACCTCTCCCTCTGACAAAGAACTAGTCTTGTCTCATTTTCTGCTACAAGATCATACGAGATCTCACATGATCTTGCACTATAGTACTTTAGGCCTCTGTTCTCAGCAGATGGAGAGTTGCATGAGATCCATGGCAAATTTTTTTTGCAAATGGAGGTTGCAAGTCTTTTGCTGCAGATCTTGTGCAGGTCTTGGTTCACTGGGAACAGAAGCCTAAAATACTGTAGTGGCAAGATCACATGAGATCAGTAGCGTGAGATTTCACACTACTTTAGGCCTCTGTTTTTTTTTTTGCAAATGCACCAAAACAGGCAAAGATGGCTTGCTAGATTGTTGCAAAGTCACACAGTTTAACAGAGTTGGAAGCGACACCATAGGTCATCCAGTCCTATCCTTCACCCAAGCAGACCCTACACCATTTTTGACAGATGGCAGTCCAGTCTCTTCTTGAAGCTCCCACAACTTCTGAGTGCAAGTTGTTCCATTGGTTGATTGCTATCACTGTCAGAAAAGCAAGCCCAGTTCCTGTGGAGATCCGATGCAGGGGGGGGGATAAAAAAAAATAGGCAGAGCAAATGTTGTAGAGCCTCCGCTGTCATTTGTAAGTGGGAATGACTGCTATGGTTCTGTGTATGACTGCTATGGTGCTGCAAGATTCATAACTTCGGGACTGTGTCGTAAGTACTTGGGGACGTTATGTCATACCTTCAAATGGTCACTAAGTGAATTGTTGTAACTTGAGGATTACCTCTACTAGACTCAAAAGGTCCAATTCCAACTTTTTTTTCTTGACAATTTCTAGTTCTCCTTGCTTCGTCTTTGATTCATTCCAAGATAAGGGCCACATCTTCCAGCATTGCATCAAAATTTATTTTATTTTGATTGTCCATTGGGTTTTTCTTCCACATCGGTAATGTACAGTGTTGTTGCCCTTGTAACAAAAATGTAATTCTCCACTGCCAACACTGCCCTATCCTACTGCTGCCCATATTGTGACTTGTCTTAGTTTGGACACCTATTTATTTCTGAGATACCCAGAGTGTAGACAGTAGTCTGTAGTTTAATGGCATATCTTTCAGCATCTCTAATGCCCTTGTGGTGAAACAACAAAGCAAAGAGGGGAGGTTTATAGCTTCCAGATTTCTCTGAAATATATAGCACTTTTATCCTTTATCTAATAAATTACCTGCATTTTATAAATGTACACAAGGATTTTATTTTTATTTATAGTTTTGCTATAAATACTCAAATAAGGTACGTTGCATTTTCTTTCTTCTCACAAATATACACACACACACACACACACACACACACACTCACAGAGTAGAACCCGGGAGATGCCTAATAGCTTTTCCCTTTGCATTCTCTAATCTTCCCTATTGTATTAGCATGGCAGAAAAAATGATCAAATTATTGCAGATGAGTTGGGTTGCAGAAAAAGTAGACATGTCTCCAAAAGTTGCTTTGAGAAGAGGCATGATTTATATGAAGCTGATACAAACAATGTGTGTAGTTTTAAATGAAGATAAGAGAGTTCAAGGCAAACTGTATAATAGCGAGGACTTAAATTGTAAGCAAACTTAATTGTTGATGCTGTGCAATGTCTTTGCTATTACCTGCCATGGATATAAATAAATACCTTTATATCTATGTTATCTTAATTTCACGCTGAATACTGATGAGCATATCTTTGAAAAAATAACTAAAATGCTTTGTTCTACCTTCATATTGCATGAAAAAGCTTAATTCCACAATTTCTTTCTAGAAATGCCCATACAGTGCCTTTGGCATTTTGGCAACCTTGCCATTATCTACAAAAGCACATTCAAAGACATTTATTTGCATTTCTGCAATATTTGTTAGCAACTTCAATCACCATCACAAAAGCATAAATGTCAGCTGAGAATTCTACAACAGCTTGTTGCCATGGGTAACTTCAACAACAATGTTCTCCCGAAAACCAAGACATAAAATAAATCTGAGTAGCACCATTTCCATCTTTATGGCCTTGGTAAAACTGCTTGGTTTTTTGACAGACTTACCTAGTCCAAACAAAGCAGTGTGAAAATTCAGAAAATTTAGTCTAGCATGTGTGCAACATTATGTATTTCTGGGTTGATGGAATACATCTTCGAGTACTTCAAAGGTCATGTTTGCCCACTTTATTGGATTTTCTAAGAGGAGATTTAAAAAAAGAAAAGAAAAAGGCACTTTCCGGTCAAGCTTGATTCATAGTGATTGTATTCATGTGGTTTTCATGGCAGCATTATGGAAATGGTGTGCCATGGCCTCATTCTGAACGTTTAGCTGGAGAAATGACAAACAATGCTGCTAATCACCCATAATAATAAAAAAAAGAATGTGGTTTATAAACACATATATCATTCCTTAACTTGTAGTCTGAAATGCTAGAACCAGGACACGTTTTGAATGTCAAAAATATTTTTCACGTTTTGACTATTTTAATTCAGCTTAAGGGAAAGAAATTACTTAGAATTTTGTTCAAAGGAGTTGGATCTTTCACTTTCATGTTGGAAGACTAGTCCCAGGGTGAAAATTAGCAACAACAAAGTGAGAAAAAGTATATTTTTTTATTCTACAAAAGTCTCAACCTTTTTCAGTGGTTTAGCCTATCATTATCTAAAATGAGCAAACAAGCAAATGTCATAGCCTAATTACATGTTTTGAATGTACCTAAAATACACCGGAAATATGTATTAATCTATCAAGTAAAAATGCACCTATATATGTTTCCCAAAGAAGGAAGAAAATAATAAGAAAACAAATGTCAGATAATTTCCATTGGGAAACATTCATTAATTGCAGTACATTCAGATTGAAATGAGCAAGACTAATAACAACATGAAAAAAAGTAACAAGAAGCAAATTTTAAATTGAAAGAAAGAAGAGCCATGAAATATGAACAACTACAAAACCGAGAGCTATACAGACCATATTTTTCGGAGTATAAGATGTACCTTTGTTCCTCAAAAAAAAAAAAGGCTGAAAATCTGGGTGTGTCTTATACATCGAATACAGCATTTTTGCCTCCCAAAGCCCTGCCCCTTCACCAAAACGGCAATGCATACCCTTATGGAGGTTTTCAGAGAGCTCCTGGGGACTGGGGAGGGCAGAAATGAGAAAAATGGACTGTTTTTGCTCCCCCCAGCCGCCAGTAGCTGTGGAAAGCCTTTTGGAAAGCTCTTTAACTGATTGATGAGAATTACATTGATCAAGTGCTGTGCCA
This sequence comes from Thamnophis elegans, assembly GCF_009769535.1. NCBI lineage: Eukaryota > Metazoa > Chordata > Lepidosauria > Squamata > Natricidae > Thamnophis > Thamnophis elegans. The sequence continues at coordinate 60,277,500 of NC_045549.1, forward strand.
GAAGAAACACCTACCTATCTACTGTATTTCTCTCTATCTCTATTTCTCTCTCTTTATCCCTCTACCTACCAACATACATACTCTCTCTTTCTCCCTCCCTACCTACTGTATTTCTCTATCTCTATTTCTCTCTCTTTATCCCTTTATCTACATACCTACCTCCCTCCCTCCCTATCTCCCTAACTACTCTCTCTCTCCCTACCTATCTATTGTATCTCTCTCTCTCTCTCTCTCTCTCTCTCTCTCTCTCATCCCTTCATCTACCTGCCTAACTACAGTCTTTCTCTCTCCCTATCTACTGTATTTCCCTCTCTATCCCTCTACCTGCCTACCTACCCACCCACCTACCTACCTACCTACCTACCTACCTACCTATCTACACACACTCGCTCTCTATTTCTCTCTATCCCTTTATCTACCTACCTACTCTCTCTCTCTCCCTCCCTACCTACTGTATTTCTCTCTCTTTCTCTCCCTGTCTATCCCTCTATCTACCTATTTTTTTTAAAAAAAAAGCCTCTTCAAAACCTTGGTGCGTCTTATACTCCGGTGTGTCTTATACTCCGGTGCATCTTATACTCCAAAAAATACAGAAGAATACATGAAGAATATAGTAATCAAAGAAGAATAAACATATTACTATGGTATTAAAAATCTATAGTGGTAAAAGCCACAATAAATTCACTAGTCAAAAGGAAAATAAAAGAAATATGAAGGAAAATAAAATCAAATAGTTTGTAAAGGATAGAAATACACAAAATGTGAGCTAGAAGAATACAGTAAATTGATAGAAAAAGCAACGAAAATATTCATATGTTTGAAATTACTTCCTCAGTGTGAATATTGAAGACATAATAATCTGTATGAAATATTGCTGGATGGCTTTGGGTCAGTCACACTCTCTCAGGCCAACCTATCTCACAGAGATGCTGTTGTGGGAAAACAGTAGGAGGAAGGAGTATTAGATACATTTGATATCCTGAAGTGGGATAAATCATAATCTTCTTCTCCTTTTCCTCCTCCTCCTCCTCCTCCTCCTCCTCTTCCTCCTCCTCCTCCTCCTCCTCCTCCTCCTCCTCCTCCTCCTCCTCCTCCTCCTCCTCCTCCTTCTCCTCCTCCTCCTCCTCCTTCTGTTCTTTCATCAATCAGTAGGAATCAGTAAGAAAAAGGGGAAATAATCAGATCCCATAATTCTTTTCATCACAAAAGTGATAAGCGTAACCAGAGTTCACAACCTGGTGATCCAAAAATCTTCCATATTTGTAAATTTCAATTTGACAGAAGTAAAAAAAAAAGTTAACTAGACATAGTGTCAACTGTACTAAATGAAATGAAGATATAGAATTGTCATGAATTAGTCTTCAAAAATTATTTTAGGTTAACCGCTAACTAGACTCTTATCAGGGATCCTACGGGACCTCTGTCTTTTCTTACCATTGGAAGGTAAATGTAATTTCCTTGTCCTAAGTTTTTCTCTACTCTTGTTGGCAAACTTGTGTCAGATGACAGAAAGTGTTTCAAACTAACTGTAATGATTTTCACCAGCAAAAGTGACTTGTGGTTTATCTATACCCTGTGCAGATGGCACATTTTAAAATTAGGATTAAACTCTAAGCATCTGGATGTTATTTTTAGGTTTTTTGGTGATTAATCTGTATTAACAAGCTAAAAACCTGTCCGGCACACAGCTGTCATTTTCTTTCTTCTTTCTTTCTTGTCATCATATCTGCTCTCTTTGTATGCCTTATTTAAATTTGCATGAGTGAACTGTAGTTAAAAAAAAATGATCCTGTTCATAAATGTACATATTTACCTGTTTTGTGGATGGATTGTCAAAGTGTCATGCTTTTATGGTCATTAAAAGAGCCGAGGTGGCGCAGTGGGTAGAGTGCAGTACTGCAGGCCACTTCAGCTGACTGCTATCTGCAGTTCGGCAGTTCAAATCTCACCGGCTCAAGGTTGACTCAGCCTTCCATCCTCCTGAGGTGGGTAAAATGGGGACCCAGATTGTGTGGGGGTGATATGCTGACTCTGTAAACTGCTTAGAGAGGGCTGAAAGCCCTATGAAGCGGTATATAAGTCTAACTGCTATTGCTATTAGCCTTAATGTGGGTGGGTTTTTTTTTCTGCATTTGATGTTATAAAACTTTCCCTTGCTTATCAGTTTAAACTCCCTCACCACACTCTGGAACAGTGAACAGAAGAAACGACTCAAACAAAGAAGTCATTCAATAAAGTAGTTTCTTAGGATGGAGTTAGCTAAAAATTCACAACTTAAAATATGCTTAAGATTCCTCTATGTTTTACATTAGTCAAAAATACTTTGGATATAATGAGTGTAAACCACTTTGATGGTTACTAACAGGGAATTTGACAGCTAAGATTATTCTGGGAACTAAATCATATATACTGTATCATTTAGTCACTGAGTGTTGAGTTATTCTTGCCTTTTTTTACTCAAAAAAAATGCCATATGGATAACATTCTGAGAATGTTCTTTATTTAATTTATTCATTTATTTAAAACATTTATATAGTTGTCCATCCTTCAACCAGCTCTGGGTGTCTGCCAAACAAAATTCAAAGCACATGTAACATGATTTTTAAACTATAAAACAAAATCAACCAAAACATTAAACATTAAAAACAATAAAAATCTGGCACCCGATCGGTTCCAATGTGTGATCATCTAATCTCCCAACACCTGGGAAGAAAGTCACACATTTAAAGGTTTTTGGAAGGCTAGAAGGATGGAGGTCTGTTGAATCTGAGAGGCAAAGTGTTCTATAGGACAGAAGCTGCCACAGAAAAAGCACATTTCCAATTTGTTATGAGGTGACAATATTTAGAGGAAGGGAATGTTTAGAGGAAGGCTATCTGACCTGAAAGAAGTGGTAGATTTCCTAGGGGAAAAATGATCCTGCAGCTAGCTTGGTTCTGTGCTAAATAGAGGGTTTAAAAGTGATGACCAGACCCTTGAATTGCACCCAAAATAACTGGAAGCCAGAATAGTTAATACAACATAGGTTTTACATGGGGAAACCTGAGCTCCTATTATTGTGCACACGATTGCATTCTGGACTAGCTGAAGTTTCCAGGTGGTCTTCAAAGGCAGTCCCATGTGGAAGGTGATCAAGGCATCAGTGACCATGAGAAAGCCCTCCCAATGCAGTAAAGGACACAACTGATGCACAGATGATTCTGTGCAAAGCTCTTTAACCTACAGCTGATATCTGCTATTCAAGCAGGAGCCATGGGTTCAAGAGGATTTTCAAATCGTGCACCAGCAAAGTATAGAGAAGTCCCACCCTGTCCAGGACAGAGAGTCACCTGGTCCTGGGGGGTGAGGTGCAAAAAAAAAAAACTAGCCACTTCTTTATGCCAGGTAATGTCAAAGCCAGTTCCTTTCTATCCCAGTCTTTAATGCCTCATGCACTCAACCAACACCTTTGCATTTAAAACTAGTTTCATATTTTAAAAGAATGCTGAATATAATGGGAAAGTCAAAAGCCAGCCTTTGAATTTTGTGATTATAATTTGCTGCTTTAAAAATATGCATAAAATGCATGTTAGGAGGAAGCGCATACAATAACACATTTGCTATAGAAAAGTTATTTCCAATAAATGCATGCACTAGGAATAGGAGATATTCCCTATTTTTTAATAAAAAAAGTGCTTGAAAATGCTTTTCTAGCACTAGTAATAAAAAAAGAATGCATATTTAAAAAGTATACAAAGAAATAATAATACTATCCACTACTGGGCTGTGGTCTATTCGGAACCAGGTCACATGAGAGAGGCAGGCCAACACACACATGCATACAGGGACAGCTTGATTCAAGTGGGCCACCACCAAGTGGGCCACCACCAAGTGGGCAATTGAGCTGTGTGTGCATCAGGGGTGGGTTCCTACCAGTTTTAACCTCTTTTATAGAAGAGGTTCCACAAATCTACAGTGCCATTTAGAACCGGTTCTAGCTCCCTCTCCCCGCCTGTCTCAAAATCATCAAGATGAAGAGCGAGAGGAGGAATTCTGGGGGTTGAAGTCCACAAGTCTTAAAGCTGTCAAGTATGAACACCCCTGGGGTTTTTTCCCTAAAGGGTTAGGGGTGCAAGAGTCTTGTAACTTGACAGCTTTAAGACTTGCGTGCTTCAAATGCCAGAGTTTCTGAGCCAACATTTTGGTTGCTAAGCAAGACCTTTGTTAAGTGAGCTTCACCACATTTTATAAGTTGGCCACGCCCACCCGGTCACATGGCTGGCAAGCCACTTCCACCTGCTCACATGGCCGGCAAGCCACTCCCACAAAGCAGGCAACACCTCCAGAAGAGGTTCTAAAAATTTTTGAAACCCACCACTGAGTATAGGTCTCAAATTAAGATTTGTTGATATTATTGGTAACAGCCAGCCTATCCAGTGGTGAAATTCAATTTTTTTTTACTACCGGTTCTGTGGGCATGGTTTTGGTGGGTATGGTAGGGAAGGATACTGCAAAATCTCCATTCCCTCCCCACTCTGGTATTTTCCGGTTCTCCGAACTACTCAAAATTTCCACTACCAGTTCTCCAGAAACTGTCAGAACCTGCTGAATTTCAGCCCTGGGCCCACCACTTGTGCAAATTGAGATGTGGGTGTGTGTGTGAGCACGTGGATTGGTCCACTGATCATGCAGGGGTCCCCACCTCTTCCCCTCACCCAGACTGCCTAGCCACAAAGGTTGGGGACCCCTGCGTTAGAGGAGATGTCTTTTGGTTAGTACAAATGAAAATATTCTTTTAGGCAGCTTAAACGTGCTTTGTTAAATGATTATTGTATAATGAAGGAACTTAACAATTCTTTCTTTAAAAAAAATGGTTACTTTGATTCCTAAATAGATAACACACACCTCGCTCCGAGTTTCCCTGTCTCTGTCCATTTATTTTGAATAGGAATTGTGCAGGTCATCCAATTTATCTCTTCCTGCCTACTCTGTGCATTGCAGATGTGTCTAGAAACCTGGTGAAAATAAAATGCATAAAATTACTTATTTCTAAATCAAAAGCCTAATAGGTTACTTCCCATCATGCTACTTTTAATCTGCTGTAAGCTCCCAGTAGCAGCATGCTGAGAATCTTGATTCTTACAGACAGTTTGGACAATTGTACTGTATGATTTTACCTCATTTCTAGCTGAAAACTAACTGTCCTGAAATTGATATCATATAGATATTTTTCACTACAACTCATCAGACTCATGTTGACAGGGATGTTATTGCTATTGTTCAACAAACATTGGATGCCTTCAGCAGTAGAAATCCTTAAACATTAACAATTAAATGCCAACATACACAATTAGCTTTTGTTTTAGTAGCATTCATATAGTATCTTTATATATAAAACCATGTCACTGTCTTTACTTTTTATTTGTTATCTTTTAAAAATATTGTTAGACATGTACCTATTCTTTGAATGGAAAAGAGATTCAACAGATAAGCAAACAGATCAACAAAAGTGTTGGGTTCCTTTATATCAGGGTTTTCCAAAGTGTGAGGTGTTTCCCCCTTGGGGAAGTGAAGGCACAATCCAGGGGAAGTGTAAAACTCTTTTAGTTACATTGTTACAAAACATTGATTGTTCCCAATGTTTCATTGTGTATCTTAATTGTCATTTTGTGTTAAAGTTGGTGTCTAGCTTATTAAGTGAGGTCTGGACATTAAGATTATATTAAAGGGAGATATGATGGCAAAATGTTTAGAAACCCTGCTTTATGCAATTGCACTCATGTTAGATTATTACCAACACATTTCTTTCAATTTTATTTTTTATCTATTGAATTTAAATTTATTGCGGTCTAAGACCAGTATTTTATTTATTAAATTTATGCCACCCATCTTGCTATCCATAAATTCTGATCAATGGATCTTCTTTTTCTTCTAGTCCTCCTTGAAGCATTTGACTGATGTGCAGAAAGCTCAAAGTGGAATTTGAAATGATTTATTAATGTAGTCAGTCCCTGTCTCTTCTAGCTTCTGTACATTCAGGTGGTTTGACTGGAGGGGAACTGTATCAGTGGGGACACAAATCAAACAGGATCCTGGAGAGAAGCTAAGGCCAGTTCTTCCCTCATTTTGAGATGAAGAGAGTTCAATCATTGAAATTCTCTCTCTCTCTCTCTCTCTCCTCTCTCTCTCTCTCTCTCTCTCTCTCTCTCTCTCTCTCTGTGTGTGTGTGTGTGTGTGTGTGGTCTGTGTCTGTGTCTGTGTCTGTGTCTGTGTCTGTGTCTGTGTGTCTGTGTGTCTGTGTGTGTGTACACTGTATAACGTAGCAGGTGTTGTATTTTTGTCATCACTAAGTTTCGAATGGAACCCATTCACCGTGTCTACAATTTGTGTCAGGAAATTTCCTAGTAGCATCAAAAGATGCTAACAACGGAGGCGTGAGATGGCATTTGTTTAGAGCCATCTTAAAGACAAATTGTTAAAAGTGTTTCCCACTGCATCACAGTTCCAATTTACCTCTATAATGGGTGTTGGTAAGAAAAAGAAAATGTTCATCTATCCAAAAATAAATCAATATAAAATCATATCAGCTTCAGCTTTATACAGGAGAGCAATAACAAACAATAGTTAAGTTCAAATTGGAAGTGGAACAGTGAAAACAAATTCCAGGTTAAAAGTAGTGGAAGAACTTGTCACTTATTGCTTAAAAGAACATATTTTACAGTCATTGATACCTATAAAGGAAATCTGGCCAAGCAACGAGATTTGCAGTGATCCAGGGAACAAATGCCCCCAAACAGCAGCATTTGACACAAGATTTAAGAAAACTCTACCATATAATATTCCAGTGTGAGTGGGAAAGGGGGAATAAACAAAGGAGAGATGGAGGAATTGATTAGCTTCAATATCCCCACAGAAAAATAATAATAATTGATTTTAAATTCTTTCTCCACTTTCTCTGATTAGTTTCTTGGTTGTAGGGATGGTTCATTGATTTGGACTAATTTGTTTCTATTTCTTGTGTGTGAGGTCCAAAGCTAGGTTAATGTTTAAGAATGTTGCATTAACATGAAGACTATTTACACGGAGTCTGCAGAATACCAAGACGTACATGACTGATAATAGTCTGGAAAACAAGTTCGGTTTTTGTTTTGCCCTGGTGAATATGCAATGTAATTAATTTCTTTGCAGGATACACCTCTCAATCTTCCTATAACTTTGTGGATTTTTGTGGAAAAATATAAACTGACTACGTTCTGTGAACATGGAAAGGTTTAAACTGAGAGTGGATAGAAAGTACATTTCACTTTTAAAACTTTAACAGGAACAACATGGAGAATCAGTGGGACAAATTGCAGAAGGATGATGGATGAAGTCCTAGCAGTAAAGTTGCCTCCTAAGTAAGATATACATGTATTTTTTCCTTTAATATATATTTTTTCTTTCTATATAAAATAATGTTGCTTTCACAGTATCAAATATTGTTGTTGTTTTTGCTTGACAGCTCTTCGTCTTTACTATTTGGAAGTAAATTTGATACATTGTTATATTTTTCTGCTGTACAAACACCATTTCAGATTCTTTCGGATGAAGCACTCCAATATCCTGTAGCTGTCAAAGCAGTTTTTTTCTAGAAAACCGATAAGAAAACAACTAAACAGTATTATATATTTATTTTTAAGTACAGAACATACACCTAGATACATTTGCCATAGATTTGACACCTGTCAAGCAGATAATATAATCAAAATATTATTTGTGTCAGGCGTGCCTCCTTCAAAAACCAAGAAAGAAAACTCCCAACTCATTGTTTGTGGAATTAAAGATACTTTTACTGTAGCAGTGAAAGAAAAGCAAGATCTGAGCCAAAAAGGTGTGAACATGTACATATGAAATGTTTACCCAACACACTCCCCCCAATCACCCCAACCCAATGGCCCATCTGCAACTCCCTAAGGAATCATGTGGGGTGCATCTTCAAAATCCTCATTCAATTGGTATGCAGAGACGATTGGCCTTGACCAAGTCCAAACACAAGGCTATCAGCATGCACAGAAGATGGTGAGAACCAACCTCCCCTCTGATAAGTCCTCCAGCACCATAGTTTCCCATCCCAAATAACTCAAGCCCCTTCCCTCCCCGTTTCAATGGCCGATAGCAAACAAGCGAAGTAGAGGCTGACAATTTGTTGCCCTTTATACTTGTCTTTGTCTAATATAAAATCAACACATAATAGCTTATTTCATTACTTAACACTAGGTTTCATTATTTTTGTCACCAAGAATGAAAGATACATTTGTAAATGCCTTATTTATGAAAAAATTTTTAAAAAATTACCCAGGATGACATTCTAAAAATGGCAATCTGGGTTCTGTATTGCTTAAAAGGAAATGTATATAAAATAATTTTGCTTGGAGGCTGTCAGGGTCTGGATGGGAACAAGCTTGCACTCAATCCAGATAAGACAGAGTAGCTATTGATGTTGCCTCCCAAGGACGGTCCTGATATTCCACCTTAGCCTGGGGGGTGAAATTATTCACCCCTCGGAGAGGGCTCGCAATCTGGGTGTCCTCCTGGACCCACAGCTGACGTTAGAACACCATTTGTCGGCTGTGACCAGGGGGAGCTTTGCTCAGGTTCACCTGGTGCAACCAGTTGCGGCCCTAATCTGGACCAGGATGCACTTCGAATGGTCACTCACGTCCTCGTACCTCAAGACTGGATTACTGTAATGAGCTCTGCATGGTGCTGCCCCTGAAGAGTGTCCGAAGACTACAGCTGGTCCAGAATGCAGCCGGGCGAGCGATAATGGGTGTACCGAGGTACACCCATGTTACACCTATCCTCCGTGAGCTGCACTGGCTTCCTATTGGTCTCCGGACTCACTTCAAGGTGTTAGTCATTACTTTTAAAGCCCTACATGGTATCGGACCTGGATATCTGAGAGGACCGCCTCCTGCCATTTACCTCCCAACGACCAATAAGATCACACAGGTTGGGCCTC